>NW_023339763.1:5899462-5901177 GCF_004916995.1 Morone saxatilis | reverse complement strand
CCACCATCCCTGTGTTAGGACCACCCATGTTTCCTTTCTATCCTTCTCTCCACGTGATAAGGAGCCCAGGTGGCATGATGGATTTCAGTCGGGCCAGGAACAGTTTGCTCCCGGGCTACAGCGGCTCTGGATAGTGCTGGATAAGCAGGTCAGATGGAGTTGGCGTGTACGCAGAGAAAACAGCTGACAAGATGCAATAAGGGGAGCAAAAGCTTGGCCACCCAGAGATAAATGCATCTCTTTTTTACAGAGAAGACGGGCTATGGAGAACGAGAATAAGCCATTTCCATGTGAAAAGCTCACAGGAAGAAAGAGGAAAGTGGGGGAGATCTAAATCAGAGTCACTTTATCCGACAAGTATGATAAATGTGCAGGAATATGCCTCGGAGGCACTGGTGCAGAGAGGTTGGCACCTCACAGAGTTTCCCTGCACAAAAAAAAAAAAAAATCCGATCCATATAGAGTAACAAACTGGCTTACAGGTTTACAGCAGGGTTTTGGGAGTGTGGACAGGTGCATGAAATTGATAAAATGTCAGGTAAACTGCATGAGAGACATAGAGGATGCAAGAAATGAGAGGTTAGAGAGGAAAGACCTTCACCTCATCGGGCTGCTTTTGCTTGGCTTTCACTCCCATTATTTACTGGCTCAAGTGAAGTCACTACGTGTCGGAGCTGCTGTTTTGAGTAATTTACATCTTGGAAATTAGTTAAAAACTATGAACTTGTCACCCTGTGTTACCTATTAGTAGTTTTTGTTTGCAATGTAATCATTGATGTAGACAGCATAACCAGGCTTCTTTTGATAGCGACAAAAACCTCTAAGTTGTATGATTGCAATGTTGTTTTTTTAAATACAATGGATTGAATAATGGATTTATGGGTGTCTTTCTCAATGGACAGTGGAGAAACTGCTATCCTCATCAGTAAGATGTGTTCGACATCTAAGCAGTCTGAATTGACACATATCACACCAAAAGGGGTAGGATTAAGATTTTTGAAGCAATTTGCAATACCAAGACATTGACTAGAGCTAGATGGATAAATTTGGCAATAGGTCAGTTGATATTTGATTATTGCAGATTAGTATCAGCTGTCAGCCGATAAATAACGAGAAATGTCAGTGCAGAAATGCCAAAGACATGTCTGAGGTCTTTCAAGGCTCCAATGTGCTTAACAAAAATGATTGCTAGATGCTTGAACACCTGTCTTTTGTAGCAACTGGGGGAATTGCATAAGCTTTGAAATTCCATTACTAGGTTGAGCTACAGCATCAACCAAACAGGCAGTTTGTGATAGCAAACAGTGTGTCCTTGATAAGGTGACCTCAGATAAACAGCAAACTTTACTCACTCAGTTTACAGTGCTGTATGTAGAGACATTTTCTGGTTTTACTTATGTTTGCCAAAAAATTTATGAATCTTTATTAAATGGAGCAGATTTATAACAGATTTATAAACTTCTGATGATAGAAAGTGCAGAAAAAAGAGGGACAAAATGCAAGTGGTGCTACTGACATTGCACCGGATCTCCTCAGATATGTTGCTAATGGGTTTTATAAAATAAAATTTGGTCAGATTCTTTTATTGTTTTACCTTATCTCCACATGTTTTTAACATTCAAGATACACACAGATACATCGAATGCCTAACCCTTAAACCTAACCCTGGGAATATATTTGTTTCGGTATCGTATTGAACACACACACACACACAC
>NW_023339763.1:5888746-5899362 GCF_004916995.1 Morone saxatilis | reverse complement strand
CACACACACACACACAGCTCTGCTAGCTCACAAAATCCACCCACTGATACCTTCGCTCCTCTCCTTTGTCTTTTCTGCTCTCTGTTTTCATCACAATCATACAGACAAAAACAACTGCAGGCGGTGAAGTGTCTGTTCACATCTGAAATAATGCGTTTCACTGTTAGGTGCTGGATTTTGTTTAGGACCGCAAAAGAATTCCAGACGCTTTGAACCACTGCCAAAAACCACTGATGCTGCACAGGTGGCATAAAGTGGACTTTTGAATTTATTAAGACAGAAAGAACGAATGATTCACCACCTGGTATAACCTTCAGCCTGGCAGCAGAATTAACCAATAAACCAAAAGTCAACGAAACATTTGTACTCTTTGTGTAAAGCAATTAAGGCCCCTCAGACTGTAGGATTACATCACACCAGAATTGTGATAGAATAATGAGAAAAAATAAAGCAGTAAGGTTCATTTAGGGATTTATCGTAGGACTTTTTAAAAGTGATTACACATTACAGATCAAGAACCATGTTGAGTGCATTTCCATCCTCATAAAATATTTGCAAAGCTAATCTTTAAATATTTAAAAACCTGTATTGTTTACATAAATGTTGGCCTGATGCTAGTCCTTTTCCTTGTACCTTGCTGTGCTTCTTGCTGCATTAAAGTCTCCAAATGTCAAACTGATGAATTCCCTGAAACTGACAGCAGCAGTGCATGACGCATCACCTGTGTCGTTATGCACAGGTTGAAAAGAATATTAAATGGGTACCCACTCATGTCCTCGCTAAATTTATCACACTCAGGGGTTTTACTACTACAGCCTTACCTGGTCTGGTATGACCAGTATAGTGGTGGCTACTGTTAGCAATTATACTAACCTTAAGTAGTATGCCTCAATAACCTTAATAAGTATTATTGGTAACACTTTACTTTGTGTACCCTACTACTTCATGTCAAATTGCTGCTGTGAAATAGGCCTGTTGTCCTAATGGGCCTATTGGAATGCAATCGGAGTGTGTTTCATAAACAGTTTTCTCTCTCTGTTTCTCTGATTGATAATATATGACCTCGCCCTATTGCAAGGTTTGGGACTTTAAGTGAAAGATGTATTTCTTTGGTCTGAGGTTACAACAAGGTTAGGATTGATAAGAGATATCTGGACAGCATGAAAACCGGCTAAAATTTAGTGAGAGCCCTATTTCAAACAAGATATTATCACCAGTGTAAAAATAAATATAAAGTTGCTGTTTTGATAAAAATTCTAACTATTAAGAAATGTAACAGCTCATTTGTATAAATCATTAATCTTTCCTCGAGTTACGCCTCTGTGTTTTTTGGATAGCCCCCCTTGTTTTTCAATGCTGTTATTTCAGCAATAGATCATGATAAAAGCCGTTTTCTCAGGCTTTTATCATAAATCTTAATGTTGAGTTTTTAGTTCAGACAGGCGACTGAACAGCACACGATCTTCTGAAAAAAGAAAAACTGATTCATTCAAGGCTGGGAGGCAAGCGCTGTCAGATCCGCAGAGCTCTTAATTTTGTCTAACTGACATATAAACTCCTGCGGCGTACTTTGTCTCAAGTTTTTCAGCTAGGGACCCCCAGAAATGTGAGAGAGTTGTTGTGCTACTCCGGGACTAAACAGAATTAAAGCATATTTTCACTTTCACCCTCTGGGTTTCCTGAATGAGCCACACAAGCTTCTTTGGGTTGGGAGGATGTAACAACAGTCAATCTAACAGTCATAACTTGCTTCATGCAACACTTTCTCACAGAAAACAATTACATTTTATAGCTCCATACATTTATCAAAACCGTTCATATTAACAATTAATCTGCTTGACTATGTAGCAGCCCCCTCGCTCTGACATCTCTCCATACATTAATGTAGATGTAGAAACCATTCACTGTGCATGTGTGTGTAAAATAATGGAGTGAAAACATTCAATTTCTCCAAGAGGGATTAATAAACGTATCTTCAAATATGACTGATGTTAATCTAAAAAATACTTCAAACTATTCTACTGTATCTACTGTGATAAAACTTTTAACCGTCAGAGATTTTCCTTCAACAAACAGAACTAAAGAAAGAAAACGAAAGTTGCTAACTACAGTAGTTTACAATCAGGGGATACAACAAATATGTTACAGCATAATTAAAAAGCAATATAACAACCTGTTTTAGCTTTAACATGCCCATTAATATATTCCAATCCATGGCAAACATAAGCTGTTATCATATCCAACCCGGTCTCATGTCGTCATAAGACTGCCGCTTGGTGAGTGGCCCTCCGCTTCCCACTGGTCTAGTGACGCAGTACAAAGAGCGATAAAGTCTGTATATGGAGGTAGTGTGGTGGAGAGATGACAAACACAGTTTTTGTACATAAACCTAACAACATTTTGGGTTAGGGTTAGGGTTATGTCATATCATCACTGTCAATGTGATCATATTAGCACTTCACAGAGCCACTAGTGTGGCTGTAGACTCTTAATCATGTTAGAAACTAAATTTCTGAAGTAAAACAACCAATTATGTAAATTTGGATGGTTGCATATTAAATTTACTATATGCTATATAACCTACAAACATATACCATATATATGTTGATTTATTTATTACTTGAAAGACAAATATCACCCGTTGTCCTAGATAAACAACGCTCTCTCAAAAGACTAACATTGAATTTCTGCTCTCCTGTGGTGTACTATGAATTGTAAATAAGGAACCAGTGTTTACTTTGATTAACTGTGAACACTGCTGCATGAAAGCAGCAAGTGAGTCCGAAATTTAAGTTATAATCAACCATTTCACTGTTGAGTCCTTTTGCACCAGTCTGCAGTGGCCAAGGGTTCAGTGGAGTGGTACTCCTGGTTACGCAGGGTTGTAATGGGAAGTTGCAAGATATATGTGGATTTCTAATGTGTGTTTCTTAATAACAGTATTCCAATATTTCTTGGATGAGTCATGGTTGGGAAAACCATCCACCAGTTTCTAACAAGTTTGCAACACAATGGCGTCTCCAAAGTACAAGAAAATCCTCATATATACAGTATGTTTTACTTTACAAACCAGCAGGACTCTAAATCTGATCCTCAGACAGTGATCTCCCTCCGAGCAGCAACTCAGACACAAACAGATTGTTTTTCAGCCTCCTGCCTCGTCTCGGCTGTACCCTGCTCATCTTGTCCATCCCTGCAGCGACGAATGAGGTTTAAGGGGCCGCATCACAATGTAATGAGAACCAGGATTGCGACTGGCTTCCATGAACCTACAGTCACCTCGATGATACCCATCTACTTCACTTAAAGGAAAACACCACTCAATATAAGAATTTGTGTATGTTATTTATCCGGAGGAGGTCCAGGGGAGTCGAGTCAGTATTCTCTCCAAGTCAGAAACCAGAGACCCCATGATCAAATTCTCATTGGAAATGAGTCTGCAGCCGCACCACAGAGGCTGATATCAGATCACATTTGGTTGATGCTTTTATGCATTCAACGCTATGCAGGAGATAAAACCATCTGAAAGTAACTTTCCCAGAGCTGAATGTTTAAGTAGCAGCCGAGGAGGAGGGACTCCCTCTGTCCTGCTTTTAGCATAGCGTGACAAGCCATTTGCTGAATGGCTTTAAAGCACTGTTTTGGTACTGTGAGTGCATTCAGTTTGGAGAGCTGAGTTGACCCTGGCTGAGTCAGTGCTACTGCTGCAGTCAGTGTCACCTGAGGCTGTAACCAACACCAGAAGAATATGAGTCATAATGGAGGACAGAACGTTTGGAGAGCCCGTTTGTCCTCCATAACAATGGTTGTTATATAAGAGATAATACACAGCTAGGTGTCATGACGTACAAAAATATATGACAACGTGACGATGGGAAGCCACAATGTGAAGCAGAATGGCATTTCTTCCACAAAGGTTGTTATTTTCTATGTCTTTGGTGTAGTATAATGTTTACTTACACCACAGTAGCTTACATAAATGCCAAAAGTGAACACCCAAAGAAAATACGTGTTCCTCCAAACATCTCAGCCAGATGTGATAGTTACATATGCCGATAGCATGTGCATTAATTTGCTGCCTCCACTCTTGTTGATTTTGGAACCAAGCTGCAGGTATTTACTTAAATTCAGCCACACGAGCATAAAGGCCTTAGATTGCACTGCCCAACAACAGGCACCTTATAACTTGGTCGATTAAAGGCGGACTGTGTTTTGACAGACAAAGTAGGAAGAAAATCCCATAATGGCACTGCTGCTACAACCTACATGTACGAACCAATCGAACACAACATGAAATGTATAGTAATATTGTAGGTTCAATCTCACACAGGTTACAACCAAGACTTTATCAGACCCATCTCGCACAGTGTGACATGGAATGAACTTGTAAGATTGTTATTATTGAACAGGCGCCTTTAATGAGGTCAGACACTGATGCCGAGGTCGCCGTTCCAGTACATACCAAAGCTGTTGGGTGGGGTTGAGGCCACTCACGTTCTTCCATGTAAACTGAGAAAAAAAATGTTTTAAGGACCTGGCTGGGCGCACATTGTCATGCTGAAACAAGAAACGGACAGACAAAAACTGTTGCCTCAAAGCTGGAAGAGCACTGTTGTCTGAAATATTATTTTATGCTGTAGCATTAACATCCTTTCATTGGAACTAAGAGACCAATTTATGCGGCCAGGGACTCTATTGAATGTATTATTGCTGGTACATTTAAGTAAGCTCTGATGAGTATTTAAATGTAATTAAACAAATTGTCAAAATCACATGATAATTTTTTACATTCTAACTATTATTACTCTATTTTCGGAGTTTGTTTGAATGCAACAAATATGTGTGTTCAAGTAAACTTGGTAGAGTAGTTGTGAGCTTTGCAAATACATTTTCATATCATTTGTGAAGTAAATGCAACATATATAGCTGTTTTAGATGTGTTTCTTTGTTGTTGTTTAGCAATGAGAAAGTGGTGTATCATTGGGACTAATCTAACAGCCTGAAGCTATTCATCAAACTAAATGACTGAACTGAAGCAACCAGACCAAATCATTTACATACTAAAGTTCTCCAACAATACGTCTGGCATTGGCGGTGTGGAGGGCGCTGGCAGAGTCTTCGACAGGAGCCCCGACAGCTCAGAGACAGCTTTCCAGAACAAAACAGAACTAGCAAGAACAGCACTGCTGCTTCAATCAGGAACATCTCTAATCAATGAGGAAGAGGAAAGAGGCATCTTACTGTACAATCAATTTATTGTTTTTGGATGTTTTTTTGGTCTACACTGTTTGAACTGACTATGGAGAAGGAAGGAAGTTTGATGCAGTGGTTTTGAACAAAAATGTAGGCAAGCACGGCTGAAAAATAACCGAAAAAATGTAACTTTAATGGTCGCTACTGGAAGAAGAGAAAGAACCAGAGAGAAAGATAAACACCAAATGGACTCTTAATGACCAGAATATGTGTTGGATGAAGAGAAATAGTGACAGAAATAGGCTGCAGTAGGAGGGAGGAAAAGACAAAGTGAACAAATATGAGCTAAAGAGAAAAAACATTTGATCCCAAATGGGCTCTGGAGACGCTTTACTTCCCCTCACTCACTCTGCCCCGCGGGTTGTAACTCCGCTTTAAAAATAACAAACACACTACCCATCGTGCCTTATGTTAGGTGTCCGACTCTCTGTACAAATGGTGCGTTTACTGTCAATAGAGGCTTTTACCAGTAAGCATTTGTCATGGTTACAGACAGTCAGCCAAATGGTTGGTTGGTTTAAAACGAGATGAAATAACGCAAAGATAAAGACACTGATGATCAAGTGTTGTACAACAACAGATTAGGTATATATTACATTAAATTAATTAAAACATTATATTATTGCATTAAAAAAACATAAGGGTATGAGTCTTATCAGACAGCAAAACACAGCAGTTTATTAAACAATCTCAGCAATCTTACAGGTCCAGAGAGTAACATTTAAGAAGATCTATTGGCAGAAACTGAATATTATATTCATAGGTATGTTTTCATTAGACATCAACACAACACATCAGAAAATAAGAACCTTAGAATGAGAATTTTTATCCACAGGGTCTTGTTTTGGCTCTAGACAGGGCCTTTTTGTTCGTAGTTTCTCCTATATGCTTGGTTGAGTCAAGGGGTTTCAGTTGGATGCAATCTGCAACTTCACTGCTAGATGTCTCCTACACACTGGTCCTTTTAAATTAATGAGGAGGAAGAACATTTTCATTCTTGTACAAATTTGACTGTGGCAACGCCCTGATGTAGCAAGCTCAGGCTCCTAATTTCATAAGTATCTAAATTTCCATATCTGATTTGGATCTTTCTGTTTCTAAGCACCACGCCTAAAAATCCCTTCTGCGTTCTTACTGAAACACATTGAAAGTGTAGTTACAAGAGCCTGAACCCCTCACTGACTTCCCACCAGTAACCAATGTTCAGCAATATTACACATGCAAGGTTTTTAGATGAAAGATGCCAGCAATACTCCATTAATGTCATTACATTTGATAACATCACTTACCTATATCACACACACACAATGTGATAAAATTGCTGCTTTTTAGTGTGTTGACATGCATAAACACTACAAAACATGCATAAACACTACAAAACAGTTATCAAGTAATTATCAACAAGTTGATAATTTCTGGTGTTAGTTATTTCTATGAGTTTTACTCATGTTGTTCTGCTCCAATGTTTATGCTTCAATAAAGTACTTTCTGGTGTATTAACTCAGGCTGGATGTAGAGTAACTAGATAAAGACTTGGACTTATTTTGAATATCTGACTACTGCTGGGCAGCGGCCAACTCTGTTTGGTAGTTTTCCATTATTCACTGATGATGATGATGATGACAATCAGGATTTGGCTGTAACAGATGGTGGGCTAAATTAAGGGTAATTTTTTATTGAATTTCTCCATCCATTAAAAGAGGAGAAAAAAAAGGAGAAGCTGCACACATTTGAGACAATGATGATACTGACGATTATGACAGTGATTATGAAAATGGTCGCATCCTTTCAAAAGCAACGAACATATTCACACAAATGTCTAAAGCTGGAAATTTTAATAGTTGCTCAATAATGAGTTGGAGGTTTTCATGCCAGCAATCAATTTGTCAAAGGGTTTGTCAAATTTTGTCACTTTTATAATTGTGGATGTCTCAATTGGGATAAATTATAAAGCAATTTTCCCAGAGCGAAATGATGAGTCACTGAAAACTATCCAAGATGAGCTTTAAGCTATGACCTCATGTAAGGCAACAAAGTTATTTAATTATAAACAATGTGACGCTCACATCTGAATACTGTTTGAAGTATTAACATGAAGTCACAGACACACAAGTATGAGTTTGATAGACAGAAAACAGAAAGACACTCTGCACAGATGCAAACACACACACACACACACAATCACACACAAACACATACAAACGCACACACGTGTATGGGAGCGCTTGTTGAAGGGATCCCCGCCAGGTGGTGATGGAGCAGCTGGGTGGAGTTTGTGCAATGCTTTCAAAAGCTGCCAGCAATGAATCAGAGGCGGAAACACCAGCCAACCACAAAAACCAACATCCAGAATGTGAGAACTGCAGTTTTAACAAAATGCACCACAAGACCACATACGTTTGCTTTAGGCCTTGTGTTTTTTTTCTCTCCAAAATTGCACATAAAAAGATCATGTAGTCATCCAATTCATTTCAATTAAATACTTTTACTAAATAAATAGTCTATAAAGCCATTAATTTAGCCTGACCTGCTTTGAGATTGAAGGTAAAATATGCAGCTCAGATAATGAGACTGGAATAAAGTTTTATATTTCTTGTAAAGTGAAACCATTAACATTTTTTTGCCATGAACGAATCCAGAATATCTGACCCCAAAACATGGCTGCAAAACACAGCACAGAGTCAAGTATAAGCTTCCAGTCCTCTTGATGATTGCCTTCATGGTAATTATATTACTAACTGAAAATTAATGTGGTAATGACACGATGGATTTGTTGGATGGACCTTTTAACTATGTTCAGCAGCTCTAACAGTGTCATTAGCCTGAAGCCAGTTTGTTCATTAAAACGCAGCAGCGCAGAGAGAACACAACATCTCACTTGTGTCAAAGTCCTTTTACCAATTTTAAAATGGGCCGAGCAGAAGTTTCTGCTCTTGGTTTTTGGTTTTCCTCCGTAAATTGCTCTATCAACTTTATGTCTGTCAATTTAGTAAGAATGTTCCCTTCCACAGCCGTCAAATAAAGTCAAGTATATTTTATTTATATATGCCAAAATCCCAATTTTCTCCCTGAGTCATTTTAAATCTGAAACAATCTCCATCATTAAATGTAAAAGTGTTGGCCGTCTGTCGCTTTGATGCTTGTTAGTTGTTCCTTGGACTCAGATACAAGGAGATATTGCCTTTAATGTCTATGCTTTTCACATCAGCGCCTCTTCATCAGCATCTGTTACCTAAATTAAACCTTAAAGATTTAGCACTAATAATCCAAAATCAAATCAGACCAACTTTGTGTAATATTGTTACTTATTATAGCAGTTTCATATATTATAGTAGTTATAGTAGTACGTTTATATATAATTTTTTGGGTTATACCATAGGGCAGTTCAGAAATAATGTTGTTTATTGTTAGAAATTCTTAACAAGTGACTGGATTTTGTGTTGATGCATGTAAACATATCGGTTTTAAGACAAGAAAAACAGTAATTAATAATTATTTAAGTAAAAAGGTCCTTTTATAACCCCTATATTCAATCTGTGACAGTTTTTCCATCATTACACAAACTTTGACAGACTTCCACAGCATTTAATTTTTTAAATTATGACGTCAATACCAATCAGTTAAAGTTGTTGCTGCGGTTTTTTAATACTTGTCGTTGAGAAAAGAAGACATATTCTGCTAACTGGTTTATTGATGACAACTGGGGAGACTCCCTCACTGGATATTAAACATTAATATTAACAGGCTGATCTTAGCAGCAACAGACATGTAATGAAACTACGTACCGCCACACGTACAGAGAAAAAAAACATAATGATTTCTTGAGACAAATCAAACTTTCATTGCCAAATTTCTCAACTTACCAAACTCCACGCCAAATTTTGGATCCACAAGGGAAAAGTTAAGTTGGCCTAATGAAGTACCACAATAATAGCTCAACTTCACTCTGCTCCTCAGATCCCTGGAGTCTCACATTTAGCCAACTAACTGCAAATGGAAAACGGGATAACTGCAAATTGAATGTCGCCTAACAGAGGGGTCTGGTGTGAGAGACGGTAAGAGTAGCAGGTTGACTTCCTCCAAAAACAAAAGTTGCTGGGGAAGCATCTTTTTTAGAGTTCACAAATTCAGGATAATCTTCAGAAGAGGCGTGTGTGTGTGTGTGTGTGTGTGGGTGTGTGTGTGTGTCTACTTCAGATTTTCAATAAGTCAAGAGTCACAGATGCTGATTTTTCTTTTTTCTTGTGGCTCGGAGAGTTCAGCAGAGGTGAGGTCTGCCACAAAGCACTGCAACACTATGTGTGTGTGTGTTTGGCTGCGGTGTGTATTGTGTTTCCATTCCCTGCCTGGCAGATATGGAGCCTCTTGGCTGGGTTTTCTCTCTTTTTTTCTCTCCCCACATCTCAATCCCTGCAGGCCTGTTGTTGCTAACCACAACCACACACACACTGCAAAACAAACCCATAAAACAATATCAGATCATTACCGAACACGCAATCACAAACACACAGTAAAACACACACACACGTCTCAGCTGAACATCTTGTTTTGTTTTTAATAAAGCTGTCATGAAGTTAGCTGTGTTGGTTTTCTCACACTACACTATCAGCAGTCTGAAGGTAGCAAATTACAGATCAAGGGGCCCCCGGGGGTCCTCAAGGGTCCTTCAAGGGTGTCCACTTTGTAATGAGGAACATTTTATTGGGGAGGAAGTGTCAGTTTCTCCTAGCTGCACTCTCTGTTTCAAGCCTTGAAAATACTTCCCATTCTCTGAATTAAGAAAACAATGGGATGAAAAAAAGTCTCCATTAAAGTGAGGTAGGGATGTCACAATATCAGATTATTAGTACTTGATACCAATACCAGTGAAATTCCACGATTCTCTATACCAATTCCAAACATCCAAAATGTCCCAAAAAGTTTTTTTGCCCCCGATCACCATTTAATATCTGAGTCCTGCTCCAATACTTGTATTTTCCTTAATAATGCAGGTGAATGGCACTGCATTGCATTAAGGAGCAAGGTGCAAGGTGTTCCTTAATGTTTTTATATATATATTATATTAATATATTATACTCTTTTTATACAACATAAACAAAGCAGGCTATAAAATCACAAACTCTCTCTGTAATCTTTTTTGTCGATCTCGTCTTGTAGCTGTCTAGAGTGAGTTTCTCTCTCCCTGCAGTGTCCTGCAGTGTTTGTTTCTTCAGTGCAGCCTTGGCCAACCTGTGTTACCTCAATGAACTGTATTACCAGTGTTCATTTTCCTCGTCTCTACATCTTTTGCATTGGTAACATTAATAAATTACTCTTAGTTGCTTTTTGTTCACCAGGGATTTTGTTGCCCCTGCAGTGGCGTG
>NW_023339763.1:5886364-5888712 GCF_004916995.1 Morone saxatilis | reverse complement strand
AGTCAACGAAGGAGCGCTGTGCACAAAATGTTTGCGAGTAAATCACCTGTACAGCTGCACTTAATGGCAGACAAGAATATTTGTGCTCATATATGCTGCGCCATCAGGTCCAAAAGAACTGCACCCTCAGTACCATCGGTACCTACGGTAGTCGGAAAACAAGAAAGTTTTTTAAATGTTGCCATCGACTTGGTACTGAAGTATCAGTTCTTGTGACATTCTTAATGTAAGGTTTACATGATAATGTACATGTTTTGGGAGACATGGTACCCACCGTTTCCCCCATAGGCTTTAATAGGGTAGTCAGCCCAGGTATATTAACGCCCAGCGACCCATTGGATGTTACACAAGCACGGACCAGGTGAGGAATATGGTACCCTGTTGTTGTACAAAATGTATGCTGTGTGTTTATGTTGGGATGAGTTACCTAATTGTCGGCTACAGGGAAGACAGTGGGTGAGGAAAAGAAAGGAAGGTGAGACCAATGATGAAGAGAAGATGACAGAGAGGAAAATGGAAAAGGTAATAACAGGAGGAAAGAGAAGGGATAATAGATGGAGCAGCAGAGGAGAGAAAACTAACAACAGGAGCAGTGGAAGATGGACAGTCAACAGAAAAAAAAGGGGTCTGAGAGATGTGAGGGTGACAAAACTGAGGTGGATAATGAAAGTGAGATGGCGCCAGGGACTCTGCAGCATCACTGGACCCCCGATCCGACTCCCCCCTACCCTGTTTTTGTCTGAACCTCCTCCTCTCCTGCCGATGGGAACAACGCCGGCGCTGCATCTACGCTTTATCAGCAGCGACCACATTCACGCTGCATGAAGATGAATCGGCAGAGGGGTTCACAGCCACCCCGACGAGTGGCAGGAGCCAACGACGCAGCAGGAGATGAGTAATCCTCAGCCTCTAGTATCACAGGATTCCAAAAAGAGCAACTGGATTGGGATTAATGTGGGAGCCATACTGCCCAGTTCACAGATACAGCCATAAAACAAATTCTGTGTGTCTGCTGTAATCCGGTTCCACTCTCAAGAGACAAGAGACAAAGGCAACCAACACCTTGCTTTCTTTTCATTTGTAAGAACTTACAAGAAATGATCTGGTTGTTTTGTTGTTTGAAAGACTTCGGTCTTGAATTACAATGATTTAACAGAACAATCAGAGAAGAATTGTTTGCTGGGAATAATGCACGATAAATGACGTGTTAGAGCGTGAAGAGGGAGTTGTGAAATTGTTCCCGTTGTACAGAGAAGCTTCTGGGGCTGGAGTTTCCTGAATGAGTAACAATGCGATGTTAGACAGCTGACTTACTGTATCACTTTATGCAAAACACTTGGGGCCACAGTCGAGATCTTAAACTAAAACTGTGAGCTGTTATTTGTCGTCTCGAGGAATCAGTCTGGCACAGCTGGGCTCAGACAGGTAGACAGAGTCCTCCAAGTAAATGAGGACCTTACAACCTCACACAGCAACTCTGACAAATCGACTGTCGGCATCAAAACAAACTCATTATTAAAGATTGATGAGTTGGCCGACCCAGAGTTTCGAAACAGTGGGTTTGGGATTGAGAACATAATGAAATGTAATAGAGAAAATGATCATTAAGAAATTAACATTTGCAGTGAAACGAAGTCCAACCAGGACACTGTGGGACAGCTACAGAGCTGTAAGCATGATTTATAGTGAAATTGGAATAATGCTTTGTCGGATGCCACAGGTTTTGCATTTTTTAGCAAACATCATTTTAAGGCCACTGCTTAGATGGATTTCATACCTTTCAAGTATTATTTATTATTTAGAGTTTGCATTTAAAATAACTGAAATGTGGTTGGGATACTCTAGGTCGGTGGTTCTCAAACTGTGGGTCTTTGTCCTCCTTGGGGGGAGGCTCGTTGACCTAGGACTGCTGTAGGTCATCCATAACAGTGAATTCCTGTTTATACTGTTTTTTGTAGTCAATTTGAGTCACACTGCAGTTGTGAGCAGGTGCCATTTTCAAAAAATGTTGGTACATCGAAGGAAACAAACCAGAATGTACAGTGATCTGACGAAAATAATCACATTTTTTGAGCACAGAAAATGTGATTCACAAGACAAACAACAAGCAAACACTGTCATTGTGAATAGGGTAATATGATTTTGGTTGTTTCTTGTATTACAAAGGTTGCTGTAAATGTTTTGCAGCCAAATCTCAAGTTGCCAAGCCTGATGATTGGGCTGAACTGACATTTTGTTTTCATTTTCACAAGCCAAATTCTGCTAGGGAAGGGGGTTGTTTTGTTTCATTTTGCCCTAACTAACCAGTATAAAATTATTTGTAATTTTCAGCTAAAGTAGCAGTTACT
>NW_023339763.1:5872862-5886344 GCF_004916995.1 Morone saxatilis | reverse complement strand
CTGGCCATATTCTGTGTTTTTCTCAATGTCAACAAATCCCACGAAGACCAAAACCCACAATGAATTTATTGTACTAACAAGCATTATGTGTGCATCAAAGTCTGACAGCCTATATCCTATTTCTATATGCCACAGAACTCTTGTTCAAAAACTATAAAACACACTGTTACTTCATTACCATGAATACACACACTTTTTTTTATTTTGACTCAGTGCCAAATACATCGTCCTGCTGCCCCAAACACTCACTAGAGCAACAAATGTGAATTAATCCGCTGCTGAAAATAGACCCCAACAAATGCACAATTTCCTCCTGTGTGAGAAATGCTTGTAAAGAAACAAGAGTGGCTAATTTTTGGTTTGGTTGGTTCAAACACATTTTCACCAGAATTTTATGTTCTTAAAAATCACAAATTTATTCAGGTTTTATGAGCCCTTATCATATGTGACTAATTTCAAAGGTCACAAAAGCAGCAAGTTGTGCCAAACACATCGGACACATCTGAAAAATGACTGCATACAGAGCCAGTCACCCTCCAGCTAAGAAATGATGGAGGATAAAGCTTTTGTTTTGAAGATGCCAGGTTCAGAAGGAGCTTTCGTTCAGACACAAACCTTACCACAGGCGTTCGTCTTCACTCGACAGGCTGACTCCTTATAGGGCCATAAGGTTCTGGTTCTTTGACGTGGTAGTCTGTACTCGACTGCAGAAGTTCCTTAACAACAGAGCTACTTGTTAGACAGCCAATCCTGTCGCAGTCATCCAAACACACACACACTCAGATACATAGTGAATATGGACACTCTCTTACTGTTGCTGAGAACCACTTAGCATCTGCTCATCTGCTAGTGGTTTTAGAATGAAGCCATAAAACCAGAGAAAGTATTCTGTCCTGTGATGATATGAATGATGGTGACACAGGCAGGCATACGACAAAAAACCACCAGAGCACCTATAAACCTCAGTAAAGATCTTCCTCAATGGGAATGCAGCTTTAATAAAACATCTAAGTGTGAACAGTCTGCACCAATGAGTGAAAACTACAGAACAAGGAGGATTGTTGACCCTGGTTACCAAAAGGCTCTGTCTTTGGAAATCCCCTGGCTTTTCCTGTATCGTCATTAGCATGTTGACGTTTTTGGATTCCACTGAAACGTCTAAACATCTACTGGGTGGGCTGGTGCAAAATTTCTCACAGACGATAAATCCTAAAGACTCTGGTTGCTATAGCACCAAGAATAGGTTCACAGTTGAGGTTTTGGGTTAAAGAATACATGCCAACCTCAGAATGAATTTGGTGATCAGTTAACTTTATATTTGGCACAATCATCAAGTGAATTTTTTTTTTCCAGTGGTGATTTGAGACCAAATACCTGGAAAACTAATGACTCTCCATCATTCTCAACAGGGGTTGGGTATTGTTTGGATTTTTACCAAAAACTGTGCTAAAACGATACTTACCGATACTACCGATAAAAAATCTTCATCAATGGTGTATTACAGTGCCAAAGACTAAGTCCTTACCCTTTTACACACAATTGTTCCAACAGGACTAGGACATGCAACAAATTGAACATTTTAGGCATTTTAGCCACATTTAAGGTAGCTACTAGCTTCTATCAGAGCAAGTGTAACATCAACCAGGGAATGTGTGGTGATGTTTCGGTTGCCTGTAACATCCTTTTTGGAGCACCAGAAGTCAATATTTGGCAGCTCAGGAATTTAAGTAGAACCAAAATGAAGCACCAATATGCGTTGTGATTTGGTCTGGTAGATACTGGTCATATAGGAACCAATGCCATATTGGCACCCAACCCCAACAAAGAACATTTAAAAACAGACCATAGACTTCATCTCAATACAAGTCTTGATAAACATCTAATATCAGATGATACTTATGGACTGGAGTGTCTGAATTTAGACACAGGCCAACAGACATTTATTTATAAATACTGAGTGGAGGGAGAATTTGTAGAGCGCAATATGATCACTATGAGAAGGCAGCTCTTATTAAAATCAACATGTTTGAATGGCAGTGCAATTAATAACCGTAATGCAAGTTTTAATGTTAAAAACAAATAAGGCGAACAAACAACTACTGGAACACAAGTCTGACTCTCTTTACTTAATTGAATATTCTGCATTTTTGATGCTCTGATTGTGTGTATGTGCACAGATGCAAGTGAAAGTCTGTCATGATGCTTCTCAAACACAGCTGTGGTATTATTTGATCAGACTTGCACAGTGTAAACATATAAATCCTGCAGTGGCAGAGAGATGTGCATCAGTGGGCAGGAACAACCACAGAGTTAAACACTCTCACTTCATTACGCATTTACAACACATGAATACATGTATGAACTGCAGGCCTCCTGTTGCATACTCAATAGTTTAAGAAAAGAGAACATTTGAAATGTCAAATGACTCTCACACAGTGAATCATTTACTGATGCACATAATGATCAGGAGTAATCCCACAACGACCAAAACCCATTTATGCCTGAACAATCAACTGAAAAATGAATAAAAAACATAATTTACATTTTTATGTTTTAGGTATGATGCTCATGCTTTTCTCCAAAGAAACTCAGGAAAGATATAGCAGCAAAATAAAGTTAGGTTCAGTCCTAAAGACATTACTGTTGGACGGTGAACCATCAACCCGCAAAACATCCATACTGCCAAGGACTTTGTTTTCATTGCCATGTGTTAGTCTGTCAGCGGGATTACAGAACAAACTATTGGCTATTATACTTTTTAGAATACTGATGCTCAGTTTGAAATGAGGTGTTTTTATATCTAAATGATCTGACTATTCACTTTTTATGCTGTACCAAACGATCAGGCCATCAGTGAGTCTAAATTGACATAGAAATGTAAGAGACGGTCTATGACCGGACCTAGACAATTTATGGAAAAGAGCTTAGTAACTTCACCCGAATTACAGACTCTGCTACAATGGTGGCTCACATTATGTTGGATGCCAGTCACGAACCCCAGCTATAAAAGAGGTCTGGCAGTTTTCAAACAACACGAGTCAACTGACAGAACTCCAGGGAGGCCAAATAAAGACCAACCTTACCAGAAAAATGACTGTAGTGGTTGTTAGTGGAAACTCTTCATGCTGTAATGTGAAAGGTGGAGATCATAGAGATGAACCCATGTAGAATTAATGACTTTCAGCTCATTATTTGGCAACTTATTCACTGTCTCTACTCATAAACCTCACTACCAGTCGCACCAGGCGACAATTTTTCTGGTATACTACCTGCCGAGCAGCAAAGTCAGCGAATATTTGACTTTTCTTCAACCGTCCAGAAATATGACTCTAAATGAATGCTAATGTGGTTTTCTGTCTGCTGGGTGTGTAAATAGGCAACTATTTGCTAACAATTTGACCACATCAGCATTCTAAGGAGACAGTATGTCAATGTTGTGTTTATAGCTCATTTTAAAAAGTGTAATCCTGGACTCCAGAAACTTAACTTCAGACCTTGTTTTGATTCTCTGTTAAACTCACTGGTATACTACCTGCCGAGCAGCAAAGTCAGCGAATATTTGACTTTTCTTCAACTGTCCAGAAATATGACTCTAAATGAATGTTATTGTGGTTTTGTGTCTGCCGGGTGTGTAAATAGGCTACTATTTGCTAACAGTTTTGCCACAACAGAACTGTAAGGAGACAATATGTTAATGTTGTGTTTATAGCTCATTTTAAGTATAATCCTGGACTCTAGAAACCGGGTTTTGGTGTCATAATGCGGCTTTGGTTGACCCTGTGGTTAGACTCACAAAGTAAAGCCTGTGTGTTACTAAGCAGTTGTACTGTTGGATTGTGTTGTAAACTCTGTAATGGTTGTAGCTCTATCATTCACTCTTTTATAATGATGTAGTATTTATTTTATTATGTCGAGTTGCAAATGTATGTTATTTTTTCATAGGTCTCTTAAGGAATTGCTTAGGGCTATGTGTTGAAGCCCAACCACTCCAGTGGAGCTGCTCTGTGGTTGTACTGGGCAGCTACCAGGTATGAATGTGGAACTGTGCGAATGTGATAAGGGTGTTCCTGCAAAAGAGAGGCTTCCTTTCTGTGAACCTTCCCTGAATAAATAAAGGTTTAAAAACATTTTAGCTCAACGGTATACTCTTATATGAATGAGCGACAATAAAATCTGAACTTGAAGTATGAGAACAATCTGTCTTTAAACATTTTAAAGAAAGAATAAATATATAGGGTTCATATGATAACTGTTTTCTGAGTGTAAGTTTACATGTTTTCATTCATCTTGGCCTTGTGTCACAGGTTCAGTAGCAGGGATGTATTGATTGATTTTGTTTTTCTGGAGAGGTGACACGTGAAACGTGCCGGGAAAGAATGTGCAGACTTCTGTACCAAGAAACAAAATATCTGGAATGTTTGTACTTTGCAAACAGGATAAAAGTCAGTAAGTGATGGGAGATGCATTATTTGCAAATAGCCAATATGCTCTCCTCAATCTTTTGGAGAAATCATTCGTCAAACAGTTCAAATATCAATTAAATTCATATTCTTGAACAAAATTGCTATAACAGTATGCAGAAATAATGGCATATAATTTCAGTGCTTTGGCCACAGTATGTACGATGGGAACTTGAGCTAATCCATCCACCTACTAACTTTAAAAAGCTGTTTAATCAAAAGAAAAACTGGAAAAGGCAGTTTTTCCCAGAGATTGAAGTTCCTCAAACTACAGCATATGCAATCTCCAACAAAAGGGAGAATGAGGTCTGCTTGGGGGCAACATTGTGCTAGAGCACTTGCTGCCGTCCGCCTCACCAACACAATGCTGTTTTCCTGCACTGTACCAACCAATTTCTCGCCTGGGCCATTATTTTGTGTCCTTGTACAGGATTGGAAGAGTAACAAGAAAGAAATAAACAGTCAATTCTTTTTTTTCCTGGGTAGTCATATGGAAAGTTATTCAGCCACAGATAAATAATAACAAAATACAGTTTCTATAGATATGAAAATAAACATAACCTCCATTCAGGTAGGCACATTCGCTAAAGCATTTATTGTGAAACAACAGCAGCAATCAAACATGCATAAACTGAAGAGAAAGGTGCATAGCTGGTTTTCAATTTTTTCTCTTTTATGCCAAATATGAACAAAAACTCATCACCCAAACAGTCTGTGGACATGAAAATGATGACACAAATCATGCTGGGGCTTTAGTTTAAACTAGGCCTGCAGCAGGAAGTGGAACAATGACACAGGAGGTTCATGAGGGATTAATTTAAACAACAAGACGAGCTAATCAGCTTATGAGCACAAAAAGGCACAGGATGATTCGGTTTGACGGGTAAAACTAAAAAGTTCGTGAATTTTCATTTCCCGGTGGCTGAAACAGACACGAGTTGAAGAGTGCCTGGATCTGACTGTTGTCGAATATCATCCTGAGAGGACGAGGCTGGTACTGTCTCAGTCTCAATTCACAAAGGCTCTGAGGTTAGAGAAACAAATGAAAAACTGCAGGGGAGTGAACACAATATCTTGGACACCTGAAAAATCCAACCCAATACAACAGACCTGGAATAATTATTTCTGCAACATGTCATGTTTTTGTTGAGTCAGAGAGGAGGTCATTAAGGTCATTGAGGTTGTTGATAACGTAATGTATGAGTAAGCCTGACATCGTAATGCAGTTCAGTAAAACAACACCATAAATTACTGAAATCTAAAACCTCTTTGAGTTAATCTCAGAAATCAAATGTTATAAAGGCCTCATTATGTTTCCAATGAAGGGCTTGTCAGATTGCCTAAGAGGGCCTGAAACCCCCTTCCCAAATGCAGAACAGGAGGGACCATCTCTGACAATTTGAGTAATTTACAGAACTGACATTTTGAAGGTCTGCCAAGATGAAAGTGGGAAGGGTTTGAATTTCTCTCTCAAGCTGTCTTTTCTCATTCTTCACATTGTTTCTGTCACTTTTTGTGATTATAGCTGTGCAACACCATGAATGCCTTTAAGGAGAAAGTGTCCGCTGTTATCCCCATTTGTACCAATCATCACGTCTCACCCTTCTCTAGGGTGGCAGGCTTTCCCCCCCTCCTTCACGTGTGGCCATCTGGATCAAGTATAAATGAGCCTTTGAGGGGTCAGCATGCTTCAACAAAGTGCTTGCTAGGTGGGTAGAAACGCTGTCTGAAACCTCCTCTCCCCACACTGTTCTGACAATTTTTATACCTTTCTGAAACAATCCTACTGGCACAACCACCTCATATTGTGATTGGCCCGGTGTGAAAAATGGCAGGATTTGAACTGGTCTATTTCCATCCTTTTGTCAGTACAACCATGTACTGCACCATAAATGCCTTTGAGAAGAGACTGAAAGTGTGCGGTATTATACTCATTTATACAACTAGTTGCACCTTGCCTTTCTCTATGATGTCAGGCTTTTCAAGCGTGTTTGAGTGTGGTCATTCAAAAAACTTTACCCTGTAGATGTGGTTGGATGCCACAATTCGGCAGAAAGATTCCATTATATCAATAAAGGATGATAATATGATTCCATGCCAACATTCCTGCTCCTGAAAGTTATGACTGTTTGTGTTCAAAACGTACAGTAGTTTTTGCCGTCATCTGACATAGTGACCAAGACAAACATGTTATAGTCTGCTACCAAAGGATATTTTAGAGGTTTTCATAATATAATGCTTCACTGAATTTGGCATGTCTGCACTGGCACAAATGGGTTCCGACCACATTTCAGGATGATTGCCACAGTTTTTCCAGCATGATCAGACGAGTATTTTGTGGAGCCTCATTCATTGCTGGTATAATTAAATGTTTATTTCATGTTTTTAATTTGAAAATTGCTACTCCTCAATCTGGCCTGGACGGTATTTAACACAGAGCTGGACTCCTAATGTGTTTACTGAAGACTCGCCAGAAAAAAACGCTGAATTAGTTAGTTCTTCAAACACCTTATAACAACCTACAGTATATTCACATCCAGTAGCGGGCAGGAACGAGCATGATCTGGTGGTTTCTTTCAACAATGAAGACAATCTTTCCTAATCCCTACACATGTATTTTTAAATTGCCAATTCAGTTGTAAATTGATTACAAAAAGTGTTTCACGTAGAAGAAGTGAAGAGGATTCCATCAAGTGAATAAAAGTACACTGAAACTGGCAAAACTGTTTCTGCCTCAGGATGAAAAGTTGGCTTTAATAAACAGACACTCTAAGCCATAGGACACCCTGCTGCTCCCGGAGAGCAGAATCATTTCAGATAAGCGCTTTTCCTCTGCTGTGCCCTGGTTTACAGCCACACCCTTCTGCTCTGAAAACCTACAGCAAGGTGATGAGAAAAGCAGTCGTTTTGGGGCTTTCTGTGGCTCTCAGGTGGCCTCCTCCTCCCCTCGCTTCTCTCTTTGGAAGCTTCCAAAGCACATTTCCTCCTAGATAATAAAACCCACACAATAAATACTGTAGAATATGGGACTCTGGCTTCTGCCAACAGCATATTTGTCCTCTTTTCACTCTTCCTTTTCAAAGCCCTGTCCCTCCAATGCTTTAATACAACCTCAGGTGCTTTCCATTGTATTTCATTATGGAGACACAGGCAGCTGTTTCTTAACCATATCAACCTCTCTAACAAATTGTTGTGTGGATAAAGTTTAATCAAATGTTCAAAACTTTCTAGTGGATTCTGGATACCAAGATGCCAAATATGTTGGCTTAATTTGGGTGAAATGTGTATGAAAGATGTAGAAGATAATATTCTATTTAAATTTAAGGAGCAGAATATGAATGTGACACTGTGGTAACGTGTATAATGGTTAATTTAAGTGACTTGAAAATGAACAGCAGTGCCCCAAGACCAAACTGATTGACAGGTCAGTTTGTATAACTATGCAACAACTATAATTTATTAATGTGTTCTGATGCTGGTAAAGGTTGGCAGTAAAACTAAAGCTCATACTTAAAAAAAAAAAAAGACTCTTCGATGTAAATTCAATGTAAATTTATCTAAAATGGATATGGACTTTAAAATCATCAGAAATTAGCCATATTTATGGGAGAAAATCACAGTTTTTATGCTTCTATGTGTATGCAGCAGTGTATGCACAGGTATCCTGCTCCTTTAAG
This sequence comes from Morone saxatilis, assembly GCF_004916995.1. Classification (NCBI taxonomy): domain Eukaryota; kingdom Metazoa; phylum Chordata; class Actinopteri; family Moronidae; genus Morone; species Morone saxatilis. Next base: position 5,878,207 of record NW_023339763.1, on the reverse strand, counting down.
CAGACTTTCACTACTGAGGAGTTGTGTGTTACTGTTAATGGAGCATTGGACTGATTTGGTATTCTTTAAGAGACAGAAAATGCCAACAAAACACTTAAAGGCTGAGTGCAGAACACTTGCTCCATCTCAGATTTCTACACTGTCACCAATTTTGGCAGGAAAATGGACACAATATACTGGCAACTTGAATCCTGAATATTGGTACCACTTTACAAAACCACACAGGTCCAACTTTAAAATATGTTGGCGGCCGATAGAAAGACTAAGTTGGCCCAATATAAATAAAGTTTTGGCTTGTCATTGGGACTGCCTTGCTGTTACGTTCTATTGGTAAGGCAGAGTCTATAAATTTTTTTCTTCAACACTGCGCTGCCACGGTCAAAGTTGTAAACAGAGCAAACAGCTCATTAGACCACAGGATTTACACTCAGCTTGTCCATTAAGAGTTCCGGGGTCAGCGCTGTGTTTTGATGAAGGCAGTCACAGCCACTGAACCATTAAACCAAACACTAGGCTTGCTGAGTTTAACAACTGTAGTTCAGCCCAGGGGTCACATGATCTGCATAAACAGGATGTGCAGTGTTCAGTGGATGTGACCCTGACAAGTTCTTAAAACACGGTGTAACAGTGCATGCACAACAACCTAGAGCTGATAAACTCTTTCAACACCTAAAAGTGCATTCTGGCTTTATGTTTGAGTTAGCATGCATTTAAAACAACTCAGGATAAATCAATTGTGTTTATTTGATTCCAAAAATGTCCACAATTTAATTTGAAGTTGTATCTTTACTTTTAGGCTAGGTCAATTGATTCCTATAAACTTTTATCTTAAAAATCTTATGCCCCCTTTTTGCGTATGTGTGTAACTCCCAACCTAAAAATAAATTAAAGTAGCATAGTTTAAAGGTACAGTATGTAAGAATATGTGAAACAATTTACATGCAATAATTGGTTTGTATTGCCACTGCGTAAATGGATTGTAATGTAACTTTAAAAATTAGACCTTCCTTGACTTTCTTGGTTGCCTAACAGTCCGTGTAAAGGACTTGCCAGTTTCCAAGAAAATCTAAAGGATGTTATGTTAATGTGCACTCCTGTGCCTTTTCTTCAGCTCAGCTACAGCGCCAACAGTGTGCAACACTAGTTAATGTGACCTAAAGCCACAAAAAACTAACATTACTGAAAATTATGTGAAATAGGCCTATATAATGTAATATTGTGATTTTAGCTGGCTAATGTTAACTAACATTAGCTTGCTTGATAACATGGAGGAATTGCTAGCTAACATACCAAAATACTGTCCTGAATGGATGATGTCAGCTATTCAGACTGTTGGGGCTGATTTGGTTGGTTTCCATTTGCAAAATACTTGATCAACTAATGTTATGAAGCAACCAATGCCAGATCAATACAGCAAAGTTAAGTTCACTCACTTTAGCTTGCTTGCTGACGTTATCGATAGCAAAATACTATCTGGGTTGAGCACTCCAAATTCACAATGATTTAAGTGATATTTTTCAGATTCCTTTTCACATTACTCTGAACAACAGTTCATTTCTAAATGACATTTTGTTGTAGTTGTTTTGTATGTGATAAAATTGAGGCTTTTCTGGAGCATTAACCCTGGTTGATCTTGCGCAGTTACATTGTGAGAAATAGGCACTATTTCCTCCTCAGACTTGGAGGTTGTGACCTGGGACAAGGATGTCTGGGCTGTCTAGTTCAGCCTGCCTCCATGCAGAGAGGGATAAGTGGAGCAAAATGGATGGGCAAATGGATGGTAGAATGGCCATCTTTCCTATTGTGTGGAACAGAAATCGAAGGTAAACTGTTAGTTGCTTGTTGACTTGCCTCCACCTGCTCATCAGACTTTCTCTGGACCTACGTAAAGGTTGAAAAACACAAAGTGATTTGTCCTGCAACGATTACACGCGCATTTACTCACAGAAGAAGATGTGGTCGATGCCAGTGTTAACAGGCTCTTGAATGGCACAGCAAACCAAGCCACTTTCTGACTCATCTGCTGCAGCATGCAGCCACATTTTCTTTTCAGCTTCAATCAGTAAATCAGTCTGAAGGGGAAGGCCTGACTCCTATTTTCCCGCTCACAGATTGCATCTTAAGGAATTAACCAATTTTTGATAAAAAAGGTTTGGAGGGCCCAATACCGTAAAACATTCATGAATTCTGAAAGAATACATAGGGGGGACCTGATGTGTGTGTCAAGAAACCCAATTCTGAAGCCTTTACTCTTTTATTCCAGATGGAATTTTTTTCTTTTCTTCAGCTGGGAATTCTTTTTACTTCCCATCTGGAAAGGTTTTTTAACTGTAACGTAGCCTCCTTCGGAATAGTAAAAAGCCCTCACACGCTCTCGGCACTCCCCTGAGCCTGTCGTATGAATACAGTCAGAGTGACAGCAAACAGACAGGAAAGAAGGGAAGGACAGGAGGCGAACAGAGAGAAACAGGGCAAAGCACAGTGAAAGGAAAGTTAAAAAAGAAGAGTGGAGAAGAAAGGAGAGGAGGGTACGTGAAAGGAAGAAAGGAAGGCAAGTGGTACTGGTGCTCTGATGAGGTAATACTTCTGATGAAATCCAGGCAGCTGTGACAGGAGACACGCAGTGCGTATATGAAGAGAGGGAAAGAGAGACAGAGGGAAAAAAGGGAAGAGAAGAAAGATACAGAAAAAAGCATCAAATTTACATGTTCAAGTATCTGAAAGGATGTGAATCGCGACAGCACATACTTGTATTTTTTTTTTTTTAGCTCCAGATGTCCAGATTGAAATCGATACTGAACCCCCTCCCCAAAAAAAAGGAAGACTCAGAAGCAACTCAAAGAAAGAACTGTACTTAGGTGCAGCAGTCACAGCAAAAGTGCCCTCTTGGATGCCCCTATGGCAGATAGAACATGATAAAATGCCCTCTACTGTGGCCCTGTGTGTACAAGAAATGTCATGAGAACCTTCCAGGGTGCCTTACATCCTAGAAAAGGGTTTGAAACTTTTTCACCATAAATGCACCAAAACTTTCTGCGCAATGGATACAGCTGTTACCTTTTTATTTTTCCGCCACTGGTGTTACAGTATATTGCTAGCCTAAGTACTGGAAAGAATAAGAAACATATCTACTGTGTATTTTTTATTTCAGTACTGGATAAGTACTGCTTCCAGGACACGCAGTATTGCACTCTGATTATGACAAAGGCGCTCACCTTCTCCTGCTCACTGCTTTTATAAATTACCGAACTAACTGCCTGCAATTGACATGGAAGCACTATAATCTTAAACATTGTTATGAAATCACTCAGTACTGTGACAAAGTTTAGCTTACTTAAAGTAGTGCGTGTGATGACTGGCTGACATGTTTTCCTCTCAGGGCTTACTGTAGCTGTAGAAGCCCATAATGTACTCGTTGAGATTCAGTACCTCTGTACACTCAACGTGACTTGGCTACTGGTGATACTAACTCCCACACATCTAAAAGTAAATTTTAATGGAAAACACCATCTAAGTACAGACAGTGCAATCAGTGCTTTTTAGCCTGAGAGATTCACTGCAGCTGATGTTTGAAGGGGCACAATGGTTAGAACTTAAAAAACTCAAAAAACTTGCAAAAGGTAATAATCGACTGTGATGGATTGATTTTTACTTTTACTGTTCACTGTAAATGCTGATATAACACAGCCAAAAAACTGTTTATTTTCCCTTTTTTTCCCAGTGTTTAAACCCTGTAGGTCATTCTCCGTCACACAAGCTCTTCCTCACATCCTTCTGCAGCTCAGACAGATAGACACACACACACACACAGCACACACACAACACACACACCGACTCACACACACACCCAGCACACGTCTCATTCATTCTGCTCCCTCTGCCACAAACCAGAATAATTTACCACACAAGATGCAAGACCAAACACAAAACTTTGAGTGAGTGTGTGTGTGTTTGTTTGAAAGTTGATGATAAAGAATCTGTGCCTGAGTGTGTGTGACTACGTGTGTGTTCTCTCTGTGAAAGCTGCAGAGACACAAGGAAGAACTGTGTGTTTTCTGTGTGTTCCCCGGGTTCCCACTCCAGTTTCCCCACTTGGCTGTTTAGTTTGGCCCGTCTCTGATCACAGCAGAATAAACACCAGCTTTCACATTGATTCCTTCTATCACATTTGGGAGGCCTGGTGTCTCTCTGCTCTCTCATTTTCAGTTTTAATCATCTTTATCCTCAAGAACCACTTAATTATGTAAGCTGTTAAACTGTAAAATTATTGTATAATTAGTTGTCTGTTTATGTAAATAAACAGTGGTGGCTTCTGGGTCTCCTTCTGAAAGAAAAAAGCTCAGACAGGAAATGATGTGTTTTATGTTTTCAGCTTGAAAACTCTTCTCCCAGCATCCTTCATGGCTGTAAACTGTATTTTACTGTTGTTGTAGGATTTACTCATATTTAAAACAACTTATTTTTCCTCCAGTATCACAAACCTAGTTGTGGTAAATGCACCCAAACACGTGTTGACAAATTGAAAAAGTTATTTTTGTTCATCCATTAAAGTAACATTTTTTTCCTATTTCTAAGCTCAAATCTACAAAGACTCGGTTGTTGCCCTTCAACCAAATATCTCAACAATCGTTAGTTTCCTGCAGATACTACACATGAACAACTTGATCACCAGAGAAATTCTAATAACAGCTGAACTTCAGTTCAAACTTCCTGGCTTATGTCCGCTCCACTCACCCAAGTGCAAAGGTCAATTGCACTTCCTCACACATTTTATTTGAAAATCTTCAGATGCTGTGTGGACTTGCAGCACACCGGCCTTATAAAACTTGACCAAATATCTCCTGTCACAATAAGTAATACCACTGAAGAGCCTTTAATAAGCATAAGTATATAATAAGTCAGTAAAACCATTATGAATCTGGATTTAGTCCTTTTAAATCCTTTGACATCACCTCCAGCTCAACAAAAGGACCAGACAAAACAGTTTTTGCTTATCCAAAGTCTAACATTATATTTGACTAAATGGATATTTGCACATGTAGCTCAGCCTGATCAGACATCTTGGCCTCCGGATTAAATTTCAATTTGCATCAGGCGGTGACGTTTGAATTTCATAATGTCATACTGGTGATGAGTCCATCCAGGCATGAGGAAAAAGTTACAACAACGTTTACAGAGTGTGTCTGGCAAAGACTGTGTTTGGAAGAGCATCACCTTCGATGCTTGAATGGAAGACCATATTTGGGCTGTGAGTTATGACAACTTTTTAGCGGAGGAGTAAATATTAGGAAGGGCTGATGAAGGAGAATGGACAGGAGATGCTCCTGTGGAGGAGAGGCTCAGAC
>NW_023339763.1:5855604-5872708 GCF_004916995.1 Morone saxatilis | reverse complement strand
ACACAGTTCGGTTATGAAAAGAAGTTAAAAAAAACATGTTCTATCACCAGAGTAGCAGCTTTGATAAAGTGCAGACTGGGTTGATTTCTCTCTTGTCTATCCATTGCCATTCTGAGGTGTGTGTTGGATTATTTTTTTTTTCCAAATAGGAGATGTAGTTAAACCACACACTTTCACAGATTTGGGAAATGTGTCATCCTCCATTTTTAACCGACTTATCCGTAATGGTCTGCAGGAAGTCAATTTTGTCAGCTGCTCAACTCGACAACCGTAAGGCACAGCTGGAAAAAATGTATGACAGCACAGACTACTTACGTGGACAGCCAGCGCAGTATACATCAGAGGTCTTGCTGTCGGTTTTGCTGTTGGGTGGTGACCAAAATATTCAGGAAGAAAATATGATACTGCTGATGTATGCCTTAAGTAAGTGCCTTAAAGGAAAACTACACAATTTTTGCACAGATTTTCCCTGTGTGCTCCTTTTCAATTTCTAATAAGTTATTTTAGATCATATGGCTGAACTGACTTTTAACTGACTGGATGGCTAATTTCTGGTATATTGTGACCACTTAAAGTGAGGGACTAGATTGTGTTCTGACTGGCTAGTAGAACACCCGGATAGATGTCATTGATTGTAGCAACTCTTTACTCTCAAAGTTTAATTTGATAGAATTCATAAATAATATTGATTGAAAAGTAATAATAATAAATAAATAAATAAATAATAAAATAGATTAAGAAATATATTCATATTAGTTTTTCAGCAATCATAACTGCATTCTTACCTACATCTCACCTTAAATTATGAAGTTTATGGTATGACTATTTATGATTAATTGATGGTTGATTTTCATAGCATATTGAAATGACCGGAAACCAGTGGTTGTTTAGAAGGTATTTAAAACTGTGTATAAATGTATGTAAAGTGCACACAGTTTAATGCCAAACCATTGCTGTGAATAAAAACTCTATCTCTCTGTTTTTCTCTCAGCTGTGTTTGAAATTTGTGTGGGTGCTACAGGATTATGAAGCACAGGATTACATAATCCATTTCAGCCAATCAGTGAGCAGGACTGCTCTACCGTCATGTGTTGATTTAATCCAAACAAGCACACACACACACACACACACACACAGATGTAAATGTACACACAGCTGGAGCCTGGTATCAGCTCTCACAGAAAAAGCAAAACCAGCTGTCTGAATTAAACACACACAGGAAAATACTGTTCCCACACATACACACTCATTCATGCCTTCACAGACTAACACACACAAATACACAAATACACACAGGTAGTAGTCAAAGAATCAGAGTTATTCCTTAAGGTTTAAGCAACGCTCAGTGAGGGTCTGGACGTTAACGTTCAGCAGAAGGATTATTCAAGTCTAAACTTTTCACTTTATGACTGAAGTTCATTAAATCCCCTGAAGGTAGTTGTTTTGAATTTTGCAGCATCGTGACTAAAAGCTTCTCAGCTTAGAAAAACCTGCCTCACCAGTCCTGCAGCCTGCCGCAGTAACATATTATACTCCATACTCTGTGTGGGTGTGTGTTTATGGAAAGACTGATTTTGGGGGGTTTTTACAGTCACAAAACATGATTTCACATTGTCAGGGTCCTCAGTGTTTACCTACTAGAATCAGCACACACACACGGTTAATCAGAGGCCCGTTGCACAGTGACGTGGTTTTAGGGATACGATTAAGGCAACAGTATACTATGATGTGATATAATGGCTGTGTCTCTGGAGACAAGCATCGACACTGGGAAATAAGACAGCGGCGTATCCCAAGCAGGCAGACACTCGTCAGCCCACTGCTGGTGTACAAGCTTACATAGTAAACAAGGGGTGGCATGCCATACAATGCTGGTGTATGTTGCCCTTTAAGGTTCATCACTTTCTGTCCCTGTTCTGTCCCTACCCATCTAAAAGTTGTAGGCTACTTTTACAGCTACAAAAAAAAACACTCCACAACTCAGATAAGTTCCATAAAAAAGAAACAAAAATTAGTCAATATAATAAAATAATCAAAAAGACAGTTAGAGTGGGAAAATTATAAGCTGCTGAATGATGTGCTTGTTGGCCTCAAATCAATAAATAATAAGAACAAAACTGACAGAAATAATATATTCATGACATTTTCACACATATTTTTTTAAGACTATTTAAAAAATACCTTTCACTGCCAAAAAGAATGACACCAATGAGTAAAAGCCAGCCTTACATGACACCAGAAAGCAGCAAGATGGTTTTGCAGGACGATGCTAGCTATCAACCTAGCAATGCTGGCTCAATACCAAGCTACCTTAACACGAAAGCTCAGTGAATTGAATCAAATTACAATGATTCCATTCAAATGAGCTAAAAACATTATTTAGATTACCACTGCAGTTCATTTAAACCTCTACAGGTTTCTATTGTCAGTTCCTTTTATATCCCTCATGTTTACACCTGAGACTTGCTCCTGCTGCAGAAGGTGGAGGAAAGGGTCGCGCTCTGGGTCACCTTAACATTTCTCTCTCTCTCTCTCACACCACAAATCTACCCACAAGAAAATTAGACAAACCCCTGTCTAAATTAGCTTAACCACACACCCATTTTCTCACCACACACCAAAGCTCAGTGTGTCTCAGGCTCACTGATGTATTCAAACCTGCTTCGTGTTAATAGTGATGAAACACAGCCAGATGCCTGCTGAGGAGGTTCAGTGCCATGAAGCTCTGAGACCTTCTGACCTCTCAGGATCTGTCAGATGGAGAGAGACTTATTAGTTCTCTGTGTGGAGGTCATGCTGGGATTCTTGGAAGTTTGGAGCCTAAGACGCCGTTTAGCACCCTGAGTATCAACACGTGAGTCACACTCACTGTGCAACAAACACTGGAAAACACTCTGCCTCAATGAGACGTGAAACCACAATCAGTCACAGCTACAGCTCACATGCTGGTAGAGCTGCCTTGCAACTATATGATGGACAGAAAAAAGCAGGAGCTGACCAGAATATTACAACAGCTTTTATAACAATTTGTTTTAGATATTAACAGATGAGGCTGGTGTTATTTTCTATTATTATGATTGTATCCACCTAATAAGTACCAGTGTAGCCAAAGCCTAATACGACTCATGTCTCTGTGCCATATTAGTTATTAAAGAACCATACATTTACATTGGATGACATATTCCTTCATTGCAATTATCAAGGCAGAAACTGTACTTTTAATCACTGGCTCCACCAACTCTTCCACCAACTCTTTGAACTGGTCTTGACCTTGCACCCATCCACCAAAAGCCTCAACAGAGTTGAATCCTTTATTAATGAACAAACTTTAACAGCAGCAGAGGTCTAAACTGTTAAAAAAATCATGTTTCCCCAAGGCAATGTGCAGCATAATCGTGATCGTCTGTCACAGTGTGTCAGCCACAGTTCACGATCAGCTGGACCGCAAATGTCGAAATGAGTCTTCAGCTCCAGCATCAGTTCGTAAAACTGTACCTGCTCTGGATGCTTTTATTGTTTCTCACCAGGAGTAACACTTGAATTAGTGAATGCAAGTTTTTCAGATGATGGATTTAGAACAAACATATGAAAAATAATTACCTTTAAGGGCAGCTGCAGAAAACAGCAACATCATTTCAGAAGCAGTAGTGATCATTTTAACTTGAAATCACATCATATATATATATATATATATTTTGATATTTTAATATCACATTACATATACCATTAATATCACATTACATATACCATACCAGAAGATCAACCTTATCTCCCATCCCTAAGATCAGTTTGTGCTTAGTTCCACAAAACGACTGCTACCAAGATGCGGCTGCAACCTATGTAAACTCCATTTTCCAAGCTGCCAACCAGCTGAATAATCTACATTCACATCAAATCCCAACTCACCCCACAGCCGCCTCTCCCTCACGCCCTTCCAGAAGACATCCCAAGCCTTGTTGGTGGAGTCTTTCACATGCTCGCTGAAGGATCTTCGCAGTGGAGTTTTTACCGTCGGGGTCTGAGCCATATTCCATATGTTCAACAGTTACATATTCCCACTGAAAAAACTATGTGTTTCTGGAGAGTTCCTAACCCATGTGGGCAGCGTTCGCTCCGTCATGGCTCATGCAGAGGGTGTGTTTGACTTAAGAGTTCAGCAAAGTGAGGAAGGAGGAGGAGGAGGAGGAAGAGGAGGCAGGGGGGCTGACACTTGATGCAAAAAGTCTGCATGTAATTTGTGAAACACCCCTGTCCTCTCCCTCCCTACACCTCCCTCCTCAGAAAGTTGTGTGTGTGAGAGTGTGTTTGAGGGAGGGTGACTAAAAGAAAATGTGTGTGAAGAACTGTTTATGTGGATGAACAAACTATTATGGTGTGTGAGTGTGTACTGTATCTGTGCGTTTTGAAGAGGATGAATGCGAAGCAGAGCGAGAGTGAGTCTGTTAGTCTTTTGTGCGTGTGTCTGCATGGGGAGTTAAAGGATTTGGCCAGCCTGAAGAGAGGAAATGACATCTAACCTGGGTTAAAGACATCAGCAGCATACACACACACACACACACACACACACACAAACGGAAACAGAGACACAAGTATTATAAACACAAACTCCAATTATTTCTCCTTTACACACAATCAAACCAGCAAAAATTTTCAAGTTTTAAGTCATTATCAAGCCTTCTCATTTTTTCAGTTGGACTTGACAAGTCTTAGGTGTTCTGTCAAAATCTTTGTGTGTTTGTGTGTAAAGCAGAAAGAATTTGAGTTTGGCAAGTCCCCCTCCACTTGCAAAAACACACAGACCTTTAATATTTAATTGTTAGGCCTCTGCATTGGTCCCAGTTGCTTTGTAATTTTAATGACCGCCATCTGGAAAAATTTGACTTTATCCTTGAGGACTTGTGATTCATATGAGACTTGAATTACTTGAGACTTTCCTCAAAAGACATGCAACTTCCTTTGACTGTCTTGAATTACTTGAGATTTAACTTGGAATTGTCTTGTAATGACTTGTACTTGTCTCAAGCTTGATTCATGCTGAGACGGACTTAAGACTTGTCTCGATTGAGAACTGACTTGGGACCTGATTCAGACTTGTTTCGAATTACTTAAAACTTGATTTAGAGCCACCTCGAGCAACTCCAGACTTTACTTGGATGGGTCCCAATGACTTGAGACTTAATTAGACAGACTTCACACTTAACTCAACCCTTAGCCCACCACATCTGTCAGATGCAGTTAGCCTTAATGAACCACCCAGGCATCACCACACACACACACACACACCATCATCATTATCATCATCAATGCTAAAATCTGTTTAAATACACTTCCTCTCTTGGGAGAGAGAATAAATAAACAATATAGTACAGTACTGCTGGGAAGGAGGATAAAAACTGAGGGAAATCATGAATGTGTGGAGGAGAGAGAAAGAGGGGGATAGTGACGTAAGGGGTAAGATCACTGCAGTTGGTCCAAAGTAAATGAGTAGACCTTCTCAAAGTGGTAGTTCAGTACTTCTACAGTACCGACTGAAATGTTTAGCTCTGACGTCAAGTATCTGTAATAAAGGTATCCAAAATATGTGCTGCATAGGTATCGGAAATGCACAAAACACCTAACCCTAACAAATAATTAATACTTAAAAACACTACCTAATCCTTGTCCTAATGTGACTGGATTTTTTGTGTCCATCCAAAAAAACAAAAGCACTGAAGGGCAATACAGCCAAGTGCTGTAAAATACCAGGTCCACTTTGTGCAGGTGGGAAGTGCAAGTTGGAAATGTTCTTGGTTAAGTTGACAAAATGATCACGTTCTCTGTCACAATTGTTTACACAGCACTCACCATGCAAAATGTGTTTGTAATGACAAACCAAGCAAAGAGTGAGTGGAATTAAAGACATTAACATACACAGCACAGCTCCGTCCACACACTCAACAACTGAAAACCAACAGCTGTCAAATCAGCAGCAGAAGTCAGCACAAACCGCTCATTTTACTTAGTGATTTATTTTTTTCAGTTTTACTTTGATTAAACTTTACAATTTATGGAGCCAATCTGTTGATGGAAAACAGGATGTTTGGTAGCAATATGGACAATGTTATTTAGCTAATAAAATAAATCACGACAGCTGAAGATATGCTCATTTTCTTTTCATATTTCATACCATTTGAGAAAAATCTTTTTTTTTGGGTTTAAGATGGTTGCATTGGATAAAAATGCTAATATCATGAGTTTATTTGAGACGGTTTCAAATTTAAGGATTCAAGGAATTTCTTGTGTTTTTTAACCAGACTTTCAAATGGTCAATATAGTTGGAAGTTGTATCAGATGGAGGCGTTTTTGGTTAGTCGGTTCCAAACCACCACCCTACTTTAGTCCCCTGCCCGTTGGCCTTTCCAAATCATTTAACTCTGCTCCTTCACTCAGTTTAATGCTCATGGAACAGCTGTTATCAGTGGGTCTCATCAACATGTACATACAGCAATTTTAGTCAAAGCTATTTTAATACGTTCATGGCCCTCCCCTGGTCACCTGAGAGCTCATTTTGGCCAATTACGTTTTCATCAACAACAAACTTCCTGTTGAGCTGACTGGCACTGCCATTATGGAAATTTGTGTTAACAGTAATGGAAAGGGAAACTGTATGTGTGGTCACTGAAGTCATTTAGTAAATGATCAGTGAAGTGATTTTCATTAGTACACAAAATCCACTTCAACAGGTAAATTCAACAGGAGGGGCCACGATTGCAGTACAGTGTTGATTTAATAAAAGAAGAAAGACATATTCTGTCATGTCATTGGATAAGTGACTAAATAATTCAGCGGTTGATGGAAGGTCATGGAAAACTGGATCTAGTGACACTTTCAAATGAAGAGAACCCAGCACTGCGATATGAAAGGTTTTTGACAGGAACCAGCAGTAGATGTTGAACACCAAGGCAAACCACCACGGACAAAAACCTTTTATCAACTCGGGGCACTCAGAGTGCAGGAAACGCCCCAAACGCTAATCCTGCATGCAAAATACTTAAAACCCACTGGACTCCACTATAAAAGCTGCCAATGTGTCAGCACAGACATTTGTATTGAATGGACAAATGCTGAAAACCTGACATGAAATAAATTCTTCAAATTGCTTCAGACAAAACAACAACAGAAACAGTCACACTAATGGAACAGAGACCACATTCATCATCAACTTTGTGCAGCTTTGAAACACTTAACTTGGCTTGAACTTAGCAATTATGGAGACTTTTTGGCTTCTAATTTATCCACAGTAAAACCGGTGGAGAATTTCCACATTTGAACAATAACTTATTTCCTCAAGCTCCAAAATTAGACATCCACCACCTGAAGTCTCAAAACCTGGCATAGCTGTCAGCATGAAAGGCAACATCTCAGCTTGCTGTTACACCTGCAGGTTTGAAACACTGTGCTCGAGTATCAAAGCAAGCGTCTTTCCGGTTATTCTCCTTGTTTTGTTTCCAAAGCCTTTACACTCAAGTGTTTCTGAACAAAGCTTGCTATTTGAATATCAGCTCAACCCACGGCTTGATCAATTCACTGTGGTGTTATGCAAAGTAAAAAAAAAACCTCATTCAATGTCACTATTACTGCATGCCTTCAATCCCCTCCAAGAGCTTCTCAGACGGCTATTATAATATTTGTGATAGGAAGCAGCTTCTGCCTCCCCCCTTCCTCTGCTGGGAGAATGATGGGAGACATCTTCTGGCACATTTGTTTACCCTTCAAACAAGACCTAAATTAGTTGCATTCCCAGCGGTTTTCCAAAAGCAGGTAATTAAATAGTACTCAGCTGCATGCTGCGCCACTACGATTTGAACTCCCCTCACTGTGGATTGGAGTGAAATGCCAAGCAGCCAACAAAAAGAGGCACAGTCTTACTTGTGACAGAGCACATCCCTTTGCATTTGTATGCGTCTAAGTAATGCACATATCCAGAGTGACTCACCGCTCTGAGGAAGCAGGTGGGAATTCAGCTCCTCGCTCGGTGACACTTTGACGGGCTGGTAGCTGCAGGATTCAGCTGTGTGGCCTTTGGTTTCCAAGATGATCTGTCAAACCAAAGTGACATAATAAAATTGACACAAAAGACACAGGTGTAAGGCATTAAAGGGGAACTTTGGCAAATTTGTACCCTAGTCTTGATCACTAGAGGTCACCGAGTACTGTCGATAGGAAAAAGAACGACCAGAATTGGTTCTAGCAAACTGGGTCTCTCCTCCTCTGCAGGCTATATGTTCCGCGGAGCTCCGCAGTTAGTTATGAATAACATTCTTGTGGGGCATCTCCTAAAGAGGCGCTTTTGCTCTCGTTGAGACACACAAATGCAGATAAAATGTCTTGTGCAACCATGAGTCAGGGCCCTTACGGGCCGGGTGTGGATAGATGAAACAAGCAGGTCCTTTCAATCATACGCGTTGGCGAAACCGTAGCAAAACAGTACTGGCGCGCCTACTCTTGTTTTGTCATTCGGGCGCCGCTTCCGCTTCACCGGATTAAGCCAGAAGGTAATCAGTAATCCACAGAATGGATAATGCCTTCGCGAGAGAGAAAAGTTGTATTTCGCGCCTCAGAAAACTGTCCGATGTCTTCACACAGCTGAGGCTCGGTTCGGAATTTTTCGCATCACTTCCTGCAACAATTTCTTCTTCTGCGTTTCCCTCCAACAAGTGAAATCCCACGGGACTTCGATTATTCTTGGCTTTCAGTGAAGCGAGAGGTGGAAAAACATGTAGGCTCTTGTATCAAGATTATTTCATTTTATCATTATTTATATCAATATCAATTCAGTTGTCAAGGGCTGTAAATGTAATGCACTTCCTTTTTTTTATTTTTACACGATTGACTGCCCCTCTACACTTTACAAATGTAATATAAACATTCACAGAAGAATAGCAGAGACAGACTGTCACAGCAAAGACCATGTTGAGTGTAACACCTCTGCTAAACTTCCCTGAATGTAAAACCTGCTCTGGTTATATCTCCACAATCCCAAACAAAATGTTGGGTCCCCTGCAACACTGATCACCACAGTTCACATTAGACAAAACTCTATGATAGGGACAACTCAGTAGCCTCCTATTAATAGAATGTGAGGTAGAAAAAAAATGCAAATGAAAGTAGCAACAAGGACCTTTCCTTATTTGTTGATTCTGGCGGCCCCTGTGAACAGAAGTGGTAGTGTTTCCACCGTCCTGTTTAATTCATTTCAAGGAGAATCCAACTGAATCCGATCAGGTGGCAGACATTAAATATAACTATAGTAGAAAGTCTTTTCGCTTATGGTCTTGTGTGTTTAAGTAGGTCATATAGAGGCATCATTATTAAATTTAGACCAGTTAAAAACTTCTCATAGTAGCTTTAATAGCTGATTATGGACCACAGAGCCTGTGTTTCAAATAATGCTTTTAAAATTGATTTTTCCTTGTTTTTTTCTGTGTTTTTTGACAGAAATCCTTTTTGAAAATGAAATCCCCAAATAATCAACCCTATGTAAATATACAGGGATTTCCTCCATTAAAATGATGATTAAAGTGATCATGGAACATGAACTCAAAATGCAGATCACCTAAATCCTTCATTTCTGGGGACAAGGGAATATGATTAGTTTTGCTGGTATTTGGTTGAAAAACAAATTCCTAGATCAATCAAGTAAATGTTGAGTTATTTAACTGGATAAGTGGAAGCTTCTGTTCATGGCAATCCATCCAAAAGTTGTTGAGATATTTCAATCCCGACCAAAATGGTGGACCAACAGACTGTCACCAGTAGAGCCAAAAAATTAGATACATGTCTGTGCTTTGTGTCATCACACATTGTCCAGGAGTTGTCATTTAATAATGCTGGAAGCCTGAAGAGTTTTGTGATGCTTTGAGCTCAGCACAGTTTACATGAGTTAGGAGTCTCAGCCACAGTAAAGTCCTGCATTCTTTCTAGTTCTGAATTTAAAAGACCTGCTTTTTGTTCAGCATTAGGCTCCAGTAGCCAATATCAAACATCCCCCAACTGTACACAAGAGGTAAAACACACTGCCAGAAGTACACACTCAAGTGTCCAAAATATCATGAACTCCCTCCTCCTGTTGAGCTGCTCCCCGCTGCTCACAACCCACAATATCTTTGATTGTCAAGAGGACTAAAAGCTTTCTTTAACCCGTCTCCACCACTCACCTCTCCTCCAGTTTTCGCCTCCAGGCACATACTCTATTGTTAGTCTGGTCCTCTTCTCCTCTGCTGCTGTTGTTCCTGCCCAGAAGCTTGTCACTCATCTTGATGAGCCGTCTACCTTACAGCAGCGTTCAGGCTTCTGGCTGCAGCAAACAGCATCAGTAAACTCTCCTCAGGCGCTGGAGAAGTAAGCAAAATTCTTCAGCACAGATCTTCACCTGGCTTTTGAACCTTTCTTGTTAGTTTCATGTTTTGCTTTGCTGTTCTCCTCTTCAGCCTGCCATTGTTCTTGCCCTCTGACCTTAACTTGATAACTATAATCTGGCTCAGTGTTGCCCCCTGTTGACCAGGAGACACATAAAAGTTTTTTTTTTTTTTTAAAGAGTCATTTGTTGTTGACCAGATCTTTATCTTTGATTTCATGATTTAGAAAAAGAGGGTTGGTGAGGAAAGTTTTGCTGAAGGTGGAACAATGTGTGATGTAGAAATCATGTATAAAGGTAAAAGAAATAACCACAGGGTGGTCTGGTGAACTAGGGGTCTAAGATGCTAAATGAGAACCTTTGCTTGTCATTCCCCCTATAATATAAATAAATTACTATGTGAAAATATCCCTAAGTTAATATTGTATTTCAGTCAAAAGGGAAAATGTATGAAGCAGCTGCAGTTGAAGAACTGCAATCCTGTTGTGTGCCCCACAACCCCCTCACCTCACCTGTTCCAAGTCTATTAAAGAAACTGTGGATGCAAAACATATCTATGAATATTATATACCATTCCTGTCATCTTCTCCATACTGGGGGTGGGTTGACCTCCATCTACTGCTGATGATACTATGGATCTCAACAACAGCACTTCAGAACAGAACTGTACAGTAGTGTACAGTGGGTTTGTCAAAACTTTTTTGCTGAAAATAACTATCTGTAAAGCTGATGGAAACTGTACTGTCTGGGGTTTGTAACCAGTGGGTTTGCACATAATTATCTGACCCATTGTTAATTAAAATACTGATTAGCACAGCTTCAAATTTTTATCTTTTATTTCATTTTTTTCAGTACACTAAGGTATTCATTCTATATCTATGATCTGTCCTTCAACTCTCTGCTGCCTGATCAATTTCATCTCCATCTTCACCCCTAACCCTCTTCATTTGTTCCACGAGATCCTTTGTGGATGCTCTGCGAGCTCCGCACTTATTTTTGTGGCTACATAACAGCTGATTAAATGTGACTGCAGCTAAGAATAAACACTCCAGCACTGAGTGTTCATGGCAGCAGTGGTGTTGTGTAAGGAGCCCAGTCACAAGGTTTGGCCTCGTTTGGCTCTGCGGATCAGGGTCTGAATCCCTTGCTGTCTGGTTTACATTAGAAGGATTTTACTTTATTTTTACAACACCTTCCATCTCTCTTCGATCAGTCTTTTTTGCTCTTAGAGGATTGATTGAGCTATGAACTCATCTGTTTTAAACATCAACAGGTTGCTGTAGTTTTTATAAAAGTTACTCAAGGATAAAAATAAAAATCTTTAGAGACATCTATAAGTGGGTGGAATATCCTCAAGTTATGTGATTTTCTACATGTTGTGGCCACAGGCTTTAGAAGATAAAATGTTTGCATTTTGAATTTTAAAACCTAAAGGGTAGGTGCCCCAATATTAACCAATATTAAAAGCTTTGACATCATCACCACTGAATGCTCCTTTTCTTTCTTCCTTTCTTCTTCACCAGTGTCAGGGAGAGAAAAACAAAACAATGAGCATTAGAAATAAACTGTGAAAAATGAAGACTGGGGGGAAGGAAAATAATGATGCCGTGCTGTGAATTTGACCTTAAACTTGTGACGCATTGAGATCGAGCCGCTCAGATGTGCTTCTCCAGGCAAACTGAGGCCTGACGCTGCATAATGCAAAACACCCTCAGCAGTTGTTTTTTATTACCGAGAGATTTGATGTGCTCTTTCTCCTGCAAGGCCCCGCTTCACATATATAATATACTAATATAGTTAATATAATTTGATACATCAGAGCTGCTCAGTTCAGCCACAGCCCGCTGCTGGAGCTGCTCAAGACTTTCTGTTGTTGGAGGTGTTTTTCCTTATTTTGTTCCTTAATTGTTTCAGATAGGAAGATTTGGTTCAGTGAGCCATCCTCTAAATAACTTTCACTGAGTCCACAGACATCCTCTTTCCAGATTGGGTGGTGTACCTCAAGTCCATTGTGTGCTACCACTGTTAAATGCAACGTGTCATACAAAGCAACATCTGTGTTTTAAGCCCTGAAAGGTGTGTTCAGGTGTTGTTTCTTATTTTAATCATTTTTACCATTTAACCTCAGCCACAGCACTGACTGTATAGATGTTAGCTGTAGCTAGCTCACAACACATACTGCCTCTGGGTGTATTAGTACCAAAGCCCGGAGCCAGATGGATTTCAAAACTTACCAGGAAGTCCAGCCGTTCCTTTTATGGCATCCTACCATACTTAACTGCTTACCTGCTAGGTATGCTGATCCTGCTGTGATAATGTCAACAATCTGAGCAAACTGAGCTTTCCACAAAATATTCTATCATTAACTCAAAGTAGAGACTAACTGGGAAGGTTAGCTGGCCTTTGCGGAGGTCTGGAATCTGTTGAGTGCTTTATTGCTGTGCGTTTTTGTTTGGGGACTGATGAGTTCCTAAATTGGACTGATTTTATATTTAAATAATGCCAGCTCTTTTGTTAGCAAGCGGCAGGAAACCAAGGTTCCAAGCAGGCTCATCAAATCCAATAATGAAGCGGACGAAAAGCCACTTGACGACAAAGGGACAGTTCATTTGCTTGATGATGCCATAGAACAGTAAGCAATCCGAGGGGAAAAAAAGATCTGCAGGAAGCATATGTGGAGTTTTCTGCATGTAATAAACCTTCTGTCTGTGTTTTGCACCTGATCTTGATGAGTATCTTGTCATCTTATGGCTTCCAGTTTGTTTTAATCTACGAGGGAGCTCTAAAAGAAATACACACACTATAATGGATAAACAAATGAAAAATGACTATGTTTTCTCTATAAAGAGAATCATTTGCTTTAAGCTGCACTAATCAATATTTTTAAATTAACAATAGATTAAATGACATGGGATATGTGTAATAAAAATATCTAGCTTTCAAGCTGCTAGATGTTCCACTTCCTTTTCTTTTTTGTTCATAAATGCATGAAAAAGAGTGAAAATGCTGCAAAGAGCTGCTGAGTTGGTGATAATTCTCTGAGTGGTCTTCACAGTAAGTGACCCCTTTCACTTTACATGAAATAATTATATCAGCTACACTTTGTGATTGACTCTTCATTAGACTTTTCCATTACATCCCCACTCCAATCAACTTACTTGTTGAAACTGAATGAGTTTACGCCTCACTTTAGTGAATTCATTTTTAAAAACATATTATATTAAAATATATTTTTCATCTCTTTAAAACAGAGGTTCAGCTACATGAAAAGGACTGTGTAATCATAATGTATTATTCTCATTCAAATATTGATTGTGGGTTACTGTTTGTAGAAGACCTGAGAGTCCTGCTGATGCTGAAATATGATGCTGATGCTTAGGGATTAGAACATACTGTAGACCTGTAGCTCTTTTGGGAGGATGGAAATGGTGCTCACATGGTCTATTTTAATGGGCCTTGCCCTCCTGTAGAAAAATAAATTAGTTGGCAGAGGAACACCTGCAGCATCTGTAAATTGAGCCCACTGGCCCTGAAGATATCAGCTGGAGATAAAGATGTCTCAAGGGAGGCTGCACCTCAGCTCGGCTCGTCTCAGTGTTTGATCCTTTCAGAGCGCTGCGCCAATATAAATCTCTTTCATCACATGACCTTAAAGCCACAGATCAAAGATACCTGCAGCCGAGTGTAACAACCAATCATCACCTCCATTGATCAGATATCTGAGCGCGTATGGTCCAGCTGAATGTGAGCTCTTCAGCACCTGTAAAATCTTTCATACGTGTTTAAACATGGAAAATGTCGACAAAACTTTGACAACCTCAAACAGCCTCCGGTGATCAAAGACGTACTGACGTCCTGGTGTGTGCTGTTTCACACACTTTTCAACATGGAAGAAAATACACAACACTGTCAGCTGTGATCAAAGTCTGAAGATCGATGCGATCAGGATTTTCTACTGCTGTCACCACAGTTATATTTCATGGTATTAGTAGAGGTTCATAGAATGACAAACTTTCAGGAATGGAACAGATTGAAATAAGATAAAAATGCTCCTTTAAATATGTGATAATCCATTTTTAGATACCAAAATCTGTTGAGTGTCAAACAAATTTTGTCATTTGCTTTTTTTGCCAAGACGTTTTTACAGCAGAAAGGAAATCAAAAAGCCTTCAGAGACTTCATAAACCACTTCTTAAACCACTCTTCTATTACTAACACAGCTGCAGTGCAGTTAATCTCATAGCTTGCTTGCACATTCAGGGCTTGACCCACAAAGATACACAGGTCCCCCCAACACCCCTGCTGGGTATATTACATACAGAACATTTAAATCAACAACAGACATGCTAGCTGCTCTGAAAGGCTATACTCAGGCACAGTGGTTCTTTAAACTAAATACTAATGTCAGCATACTAAAATGACAATGATAACATGCTGATGTTTATCTTCTTAGTTTAGCACGTTAGCCTACTAACATTTGATAATAAGCACTAAACACAACCAACAGCTGAGGCTGCTATTTGGTCATTGGCCAATGGTCAATTAAAATTTTGTCAGAGGATCACTAAAGTTATTTAAATTTATCCTGGGGGGAACATGAATGCCTGAACCAAATTTCATGGCAATTCATCCAATAGTTGTTAAGAAATTTCACTCAGAACTACAAATGTGAATCTCATGGTGGCGCTAGAGAAAAAGTCAGGAGATCACCAGAGTCAATAGGCTTCATTCCATTTGAATGCATTTACATTTTGATACTTCAATTTTCATCTAAGCTAGCATCATAAGTCTGGGAAAGGCAATTTTGGTGGGTCCACCACTTTGGTAATGACTGAAATATCTCAACAGCTACTGGAGTCAGCCTGTGGGCCTTTGCTTGTGGAGAAAGAAAGAAAGAAATTAAAAAAACAATGAAGAGAAAATGCAGTAAATTAATGAAATACATTAGATTAAATGTCCAGTCAGAGAGCTGTTTATCACCCACTGCTTCCACTATCAATTCAATCAGCCAAAAGACATCGATAAGAGCTGTTGACAGCCAATGGTGCCAGACAAACAACCAAAACTACAGCTAACCATCCTCTAAGTGTGTCAAGGCTATTAACCAGCTGATGGCGACATCTGAATGTGGGTGTTTTGTCTAAAAATGTAAGTGTGTGTGGCCTTGTGTTTACAGTGTGTTACTCATGCATGTACTGCAACTTGTAAGGTGGTGACACTATTGAACTTAACTGATACAATCCATTGGGCTGCTCAGTGAAACATGTTTCCCAAATGAGTTCAGAATTAACAGATGCTGGCATTAACTACTTATATTAGCATATGTTCATGCATCTGTCCAATGGGAAAGCATTTGACCCTTTATATATACAGTATACACTGCAGAAACGTCCTGTTAGAGCTGAATGCTTCAGTGGAAATCTGCTAGAAATTATGTTTGATAAATATCCTTTGATGTCTGTTTCTTATGTGATTGGTAGTTTAATTTTCCATTTTTCTTTTTCTCTTTTTCCTCTGGTGAATGTTGCCATTGTGTCTGTGCTTACAGCATAATTGTGCTGCCATTTAGACCAAGACGCTCTTAAAAACAGACCATTTTGATTAAATAAAAGTAAAATAATGGTGAATCTGTGTGTCAGGACGTGATAGAGTGATTTGATGGTTTGTCTGTGTAGTAGAATTCCCATACTGTACATTTGTACCAAAACTAAACGTAATAACCAATCTTCTCGCTGATAGTTTAGTATACTTAACTAGGTCATATAGTGGCAGCCTTTGTAGCAGGTTTTCAACTTTAAGTGTCAATAATAGATGGCATGTGGCTACAAACAACTCCAGTGCAATCTTTTTCTTTTTCCAATCATTTTTCCACAGTGGTTATTAATATATAGTTTTGTCCATAGGTTTGCTGTATTTACTTTATTCCTCTGGTGATCACAATAACTTCACACTCAAGGTGAGAGACAAAATATCTGGAAGACTGGCATGCAAAATTAATGTGACTTTAAAACAAAAGTAGTAAGTTCAAACTTTGTTACAAAAAAAAGCTGAAAGCAGCAGTGGTGCACCGATCTGTGTTCTTGAGAACAAAGCTGTTAGTAGATTCTCATAGACCAGCATCTTACACAGAGCCAAGGTAAGCTGTCAAACAAAACTCCCAACAAGACACTTGCTCACCTCACTTCTCCTCTTAAGAGATTGGCTGATGGATTGATTGACACTCCTGACACATCTGCACACAGGGGACGGATGGGAAGTGTTCTCTGGATCGATGCTAAATACATCCTGCCGTCACACTGCAGATTAGTAACAGGACAGAAGTACACTGGACACTTTACCATCAAAACCAATACAATTATCAGTGAACACAAATGTTTTTTCAGTTATCACAAAAAGCAAATGGTTCCACTGTATTGCAATCCATTACCTTACCTTAAACAAAGTGTAACCATACCTTAAACAAAAGCGCTGCTTTGCACTTTAGTTGCAATTCTGAACACACTTGCTCTTTCTGCAACACATCTTGCTCCTGCACACTACACACTATTTTCATACATAAGACACTTAGTTCAAAAATGAAATCTCAGGGTACCATTGGGAAAACACATCTATTCAAAATACAACACACATTGGTTAATTAAAAATACTTAGACACACACCTGAACATACTTACTTACAAAACTTAACACCAATCAGCCAGCTACAAAA
>NW_023339763.1:5854725-5855583 GCF_004916995.1 Morone saxatilis | reverse complement strand
GAGAGAGAGAGGAGGACGTGGTCAAAGAGGCCATGCAAGGACCATTATTTCGGATGACATAAGAGCAACTTTGGTGGACCATGTCATAAACCATGGCCTGACTATGAGGGAAGCTGGGCAGAGAGTCCACCCTAATCTAAGCCGTTTCACAGTTTCATCCATAATAAGGACATTCCGACTGTAAAACAGGTATGTCTTCAACTCTCTACTCAGACTGTATCTAGAGTATTTACAGTACTGTACCATATCACGTTACCATATCACATGTACTGTATTGCAGAGTGGCTAATGCTCCTTTTTGAACAAAAGTGGTAGTTTTGTGAAACATACCGTGATAACGTGTTGAGATGTTTCAGTACTGTGTATGGTAAATACAGTAAAGTACAGTATATACAGTACTGTAAAAAAGAAGCAAACAATTTGTGGTTGCATTTTTCTACAGAATGGCTAGAAGACCTAAATCGAGTAAGCATTACCACTATCAGACGCATCTTGGTAAAGCACAACATGACCATGAAGCAATTGTACAGGGTCCCATTTGAGAGGAACAGTGTCAGGGTCAAAGAACTTCGACATGAATATGTACAGGTAAGTGTTACAGTCCTTTACATTTACAATACAGAATGGGTGCAGTCCAGTAACAGCTGAATATGTACCACTGGATCAGTACCACATAGATACATTCAGAAAGCTACACAGGTACCTGTGTGGTGGGGTGGGGCGGTTCTGTATGTGTAGTAGTGTAGTTGTGTGCTTTGAGTAAAGCCATCCACAATATGTATTTTTTGTTACAGAGAATCTTGGACATGGATGGAGCTGCCCAGCTTGCCCAGCCTCATGCAATGTACTTTCACATGA
>NW_023339763.1:5838555-5854625 GCF_004916995.1 Morone saxatilis | reverse complement strand
ACTTGCCATAGTGAACCTAGTCAGAGCAAACAATGCAATCCGTCTCCACCAGCTACAGCAACAAATACTTGCAGATAGGCAATTTACAATGAGAGTAAATCCTAAAACATAGTGTAAAAGTAGCACAGTCAGAGAAGAGTCAAAGTCAGTACACTGACTCAGTAGTTTATATTTAAAAAGCAATATCTAGCTTATGTTTGCCAACATTAGCACTAGCCACCATAAACTATGTAAGGCTGAAGCAGCAAAACCTATAAGTGAACAAAGACTTAGTTATTTCTTCTTTCACAAGTTACATGGTCTCACTTCTATGTATCGCAGTCTTTCCAGTGGAGTAAACAATGTTTTGTTGTCATTTTACACCTGCCTGACATCACTGTTTGCCTCCTGATGAGACACTAAGAACATCACCTCCTCTCTGTTGAGGTTGTATCAGTTTCCTTTAAAAAAATGTATGAATATCAGAGTAACTGAAGTGTTTGAGTTCCCTCTGATATGGTTTAATAATGTTGAACAACACACTGACTGAAGTGAGGCGTCCGTGTTTGTTTGCCTTTTCAAGCACAACTGGATTATTAAGAGTTCAGTCTGATACATTGGAGCTTTCAAAGACAAGTTTACAAATTGTGATTACAACTGGGATTCAGACATGCTTACAAGTCTGAAACCTGCAATAACTCTCATTTGAAATAACCGCAGCATAAATGTTTGAGTAAGGGACTAACTGACTGACTGACTGACTGAATGGCGGACTGATTTTGGTCTAACTGGTTAACTGACTTCTCTGACACTCTCCACATTAGGCTGTGCGGGGGTACTAACACTCTTTGGATCAATACTAAACACATTTTGTCCTCTGAAATCACATCAGGAAGAAGTGCTGAACAGGAAGGACAAGAAATTTTTTTTCACTGTTGTCCACAGACCAGTTTTCTACGCAGTCAGTCCCTCATTCTTTTTGAACAAGGGCATCTTATCTTTATGAGTTTCTATTCTGCTAATAAAAACAAACATAGAAACACCCAACTGCCTATATGTACTAAGTTTGAACATGTCTTAGCTTTATGTGCACCAATAAGAATTCTGTAAATACAATACCACTGTCTTATATACCAGACACTTTGGACTGGACAAAAACACTGGTTTGCCTAAAAAGACTGCTGGTGGTGTTTCTTTTTTTGGATAAGTAAAGGCCATGGTTGTACATTACAATTGCACAAATCCCTCAGCCGACAACGTTATAAACTGTGTGTGGGTATAAACGCAAGAAAGGGATGGACTTAGATCACAGGAATATTGTTGTAAGACAAGACCAGATGCTGAATTAGTGCTTATCAGAGGGAATAACAGACTTGATGAAAAGTGACATAAAGCTTTATTCTCCATTGCCACTGTTACAGCACGTTTCATCCATTAAAATTCAAACAGAAGTGAACATCTTTGCTTGACATTCAAATACAATGTACTGTAATGACTTTAACTCAAATAATTAGCTTTGTTCTATGTAAAGTGAACTGTTCACTGTTCACTGTACTACTAGTTCAAAGCAACACATAAAAACATCAGGCCTACTCTTTTACTTTTATTCTAATTTTCCTTTTATAAAAGTCAAATTTAAAAAAAAGGTGAATGGAGAGAGAAAGAGGTGATACATTTACTGCTGCATCAGTAGCCATCCGTGTATCTGAAAACTATAAAATCAACATCAAGTATCCACAGGAAAGAAAAGAAAGAAAGCATTTTAAATAAATGATGGCCTGAGGAATGGTTCAGTTTCAAATGATTTCTAGAATACTTTATGTTACAAACTGTATTTGTCCTTCACTTCCCAGAAATGTTTTCCCTTTAAGGAATCCATCATGTTAGCATGAACTGTATTGATTTGGTCTGCCAGCTCAACATTACCAAGATTATCTTGATCTGCGACATAATGTTTTGAGTCCAAGCTGTGCAAGTCCAACTAAAAGAAAACAGAAAGAAAAAAAATATTACCCTAAAGGGAGAAATTCATATTGTATATTTACTTATTTTAGTACGGTGTCTTGTCTAGTTTGGGACTGTCACATCCTTGTCATCCTTGAATGGATGTTGCATGAACCAATTCCCTTTCTTTGTTAGACATTGTTAAACATTGCGCATATTTGCTTGATTTGGATGAAATGTCTTGTTCACCTTGTTTTCTTCTGTCTCTTTCATTCTCACTCAATATCTATTTATCCTTTTTTCCTTAATTTCTCTCAAGTTTGACCCCTGTTCTTTGCTTCCATTATATCTTTTATACTTTCTCTACAACCCCCCCATACCTTTCACAGACGATCTACAGGTAAAGACGTGTTTGCAGAAGCAGTGATCCTGACAGTGCCTGGCTCTATCAGGAGACTCAACACAACTTTACTTTGAAATCCATCATGTCTCTTCCTGTGGGCTAAGCACGGGGATGGGCATTGTAGGCTTAAGGCTGTGCTGGTGCATCAGTCCAGGAACGATGTCATCATGTCTACCTTAATACCTGTAGAAACTGGGATCCATGTCAGACAGACTTCAACACAAATAAGCCCTCCATCTCATCCCTCTAACTGCTGAGATTATGTCTGACAATGGAGGGGGGCAGGAGGGCATGTTCCTATGCGTCAACTCAACACAAACGCACAGAAACACACACGCAGACACACGGCTCTACTTCTTCCTACGGTTCAGGAAAAGCTGAGCCGTGCAGCTTTGGGATGCAGGATGGGCTCAGGATGGATTGATCACAGCCTGCAGACATGTGCTTGAGGATCCAACACGCAACATTCAGGGATGAAATCATGTGAGACAAGAAGCAACTCATGCTTTTCTTCTGCTTTTCCTTTTTTTCCGCATACCAAAAATGATGAAATAGGTTTGTCATTGCCTTCTGAAATTACCCATATGGGCACTATAAAAATGATTAATGTAAGCATTTCTTTTGATCTCCCAGCTCTATATAAAACTTTGGTTTAATTTAGTAAACTAAAATGTTAAAATTTAAAGCTTTAGGAAAAATCAGTTTAATGCTTAAAAGAAACTATACTTTTGGTAGGAGATGGACGTTTTTTTGCCCAACCTAAAACGTCACACTGTCTCTATGACTGTCTGATCCATCTTCCATCTTGAACTTTATCTAAATCGATCAATAAAGTATGTTTTTTTATTTTCTTCTGTAATGATCCCATTACAGCTTGGTGGACCAGGATGAGATGAAGACACTGCAACTCAAAAACTTATGAGATTTATTAAGAAGAATACGAAAAAGGCATTAAAATGGCCGTGGAGGGGCGGCGAGATTATGCCCTTGTTGAAAGACTCAACAGGGCAGGGGTGTAAATTGACATGATGTCATTGTAAATGGGGGTCGCCCCCCAACGATTTAAATAAGGTTGAATGATAATTGTTGCACCCTTATCTTCCTGTACCCAACAGGAACTTTTCTCTTTACGTCACTCTTCTTTAACCATTTCTACCTGTCTTTGGCCTGGTGAGAATAAAGTAAGATTGTTCACATGAGGAAAATATTCATGGCCACATGAATATGGGCTAAAACCACTTTCCAGTCCCCTGTGGTGCACCAGCAGGCTGCCCTTCTGCTAGGCCTGAAGGGACAGTAGTTACAATGAGGGAAACAGCTCAAATGCATGTAGCTAAGCACACAGCAGGGGCTGCTGAATGCCATAAAAGGACTATTTGTATGATTTAGCATATGTGTGGGCACCAAAATGAAAAGCTGAATGTAGCCAGAGGTAATTGTTTGAAAATGAAGAGGCTGAGCAGAAATCTTTTCAGTCACATTAGTAAACCAACACACAGCTCACTGATCTTAAATACTAGCAAATCTGGTGTTCAAAGAAACCAAAAAGATAAGAGAGGAAAAAGCTCTAATGATTAGACCAGTGTATTCTCAAGAAAGTGTTTGATTCCCCCAATTTCAATCCACCAATTCTGACAAAATCTACTGTGACTCAATTTTTACCTAATTTTTTGGAGCCCTTGTTTGCTTGGCTTCCAAGTTGTGTCACTGTGTACAGCTTTGATGCTGATGTTGTTTCAGCCAAGTAATGTGTTTCGAAAATGGAGCTCCTAACTGCGGTGATGACTACCATGAAGCACAGCACAGCGTTAATCAAAAATGGAAATTCAGTGATAACTTTTGTGGTAATCAGGGAGCTGCTTTGAAAACTTCACTATTGTTCACTCAGCTCCAATTTTTCTCCCTGTAACTTCTTGATGAAAATACTTCTGTCAAAAATCACACGCAAAACAATCCATGGCAGTACAGTTTTTGATTGCAGGTATGACAGTGATAATGCACTATTCAAGGTACATCAGAGGAAATGTTTTTGAAATGAAATGTATTTGGTATATAAAAAAAGGTTTTACACAAAATTAGATACAGTCTTTCTAAACTGACTATTTGAATAGCTTGGTCTTGAATAGAACATCTTTATTTATGTATCTGCAGTTTTTTTCAATTATCCCTGCCTTAAAGCAGGTCTTCTATAAATGTATTATTCAAACGTTTTGCTTCTTCATCCTTGCTTTGCTCCTGGCTGATGGATATACGCCTAACATATTAAAGACTGATAAACACAACACATACAAGATGTCACAGGAAGTACAGAAAGGTTAAGACAGCCGGACAAGCTTAACTGTACACATAGTTAACATCACTCTCAACGTAGAATCAATTGTAACCACGTTAAAGCAGGGAACACTGTATACTAATGAGTGTCACGTTCACTTAGCTGGTGTCTCCTCTCTCTTACATTATGAAACCACAATAGCTCTCCACATCGCTTCTTCAGAGAAGCACTGACAAACTTCACCTCAGTAAATCAGTAAATCTATCTGTACTCAGCACAATCATATGGCAAATGACATTTTGTATTACTACACAGTTTTAAGGCTCCTGTTTTCTTCAATATCCGTTCATTCTACACTGGCAACCTCACTGGGTGTTAGGGCAGCACTTTTAGTAACCAGGTGGCTGATAATATGCAATTTGTAGAAAATCAGCTTTGATGAATCAAATCTTTTTCTGTTAATTTACCTTTGCTTTAAACATAATACCCTTGGAAAAGGCTCTTGTGTAAGGCTCCAGAGTTAAAAACACCGTGATCAGGTTTTAATCCTTTTTCAGTTTGACAGGTAAACTGAAGGCAAAAGAACTTGCTAAAAACTAAAAACATAGCAGAAAAGACATAATGAACATCACATACTTCAAATAACAAAGTGGTATGAGCAAATAAGTTACTTAAAATCTATTCTAATCAATACTTTTATATTAACAAATGAGTAAATGGCTGTTTAACGTAAATGGTTTTGCTCTACATAGCTTTTTAGTGTCTTTCAGCCCATCCTTTTGGTTTTTTGTCTTTGTCTCAGCCATTGCAGTCAGCTGTTTCCAGAAGAAAAAGCTTTGATACATCCCTTGTATGCTACTGGACCAGTACCATCAAACCCGAGCTAAAAGGAGAAAATCTGATTAGCTTTTTGTCTGCTGGATGTGTAAATAGGAAACTAAAAACACCTTTACCATATAAACTTTCTGTGATAATATGAGAAGTACTGCAGTTTAAATAGCATAATGACAATCCTGAATAACCAGTGGCCATCCAAGTCTTTGTATAACTAAAAACCTGGCTGCTCTCTCCATGTTTAACTGATCAAAAGTTCTAAAATCCTTATTGTTTATTATTATTATTATTATTATCAGCAGGACAGTCTGTGCTCCTTCCAATTAATCAGTGTTATTCTTTTGGTAGAAAGACGGCCTTGTGAAAAGACGATTATCAGTTAATGAATCCTTTACTTCAAGTTTTTGACTCCCATAATTGAAATCAATTTTGGCCCAAAAAGTTCTACCACTGGGCACTACAACTGCTCCCACAACCATGTCAGTAGGTTGGAGTTACTGTCTTAAATTCTAAAGAAAACTCCTTGTTTAGAAAGTCTAACTTCTTGTTATCTGCTTACAGCACCACTTTAGTGTCTGCAGGATGACCTTAAGACAGGAGACAGAGTGAGTGCATTAGTGTGAGGGGAGCCAGAGACAGACTCCAGCCTCAGAGTCTGCTGCAGTGATTCTTCAGCTGAGGGGTCAGGACCCAGAATGACCCTCAGGACGTACACCAATGGGTCTTCTTATAACAAAAGTAGTTTTTGTAATGAGCTCTGATTTCAGGGACCCACCATGAAAACCATGGCTGAAAATCCCTGCTCTCCTGTGAGACTGGATTCAACATGCAAAAGTTTCAGGAGCTAATTACCAGCTCACAAGAAGGAGCTCAGGGACGTTCAGGGGTCCTTAAGGGGTTTCCACGGGTGCTTAACTAATGGCAGAGTGGTTTAATTTTATTATTATTATTTCATGTGCTAAAACCAAGTGTGAAAATAAGAGTTATTGTCCTTAGTGATAGCAAGTTGTATCTTGTAGTTCAACAAAACGGATCTCTCTAAAAGAGCCAAACTCAGCAATGTAGCATTGCCATTTCTGTAAGGAAATGTTAAATCATTATTAAAAGGCAAAAGATTGCTAAAAGGTATTCATTTCTTTGCAACTGTTTTCATATGTATTACATTTATAAGGACTCTGCGTTAAGTGTAACAATGAACTTGAATTTGATGATTTATTCAGCTACACTATCATATGTCTACAATGCACAATCCACTGTGAAGGTGTTTACCAACCTTCACAGTGGGTTTGTGATTCTCTTACTGGTTCATCCATTTAAAAAATATCCGCCACTTGGGAGAATGAAAGCCACAGTTGTTCATTCAAAATGAACCAATGAACAAAGAGTTTAAACATCAAAAACAGAAACCTGAAGACTAGCTACAAAGATTGGACAAAACATAAAGATTGCACAGACTTTTTAGTCTCTGACAGTCAGGAAGGGGCATACATTTTCAATTGACATCCATGACATCAATTTTCAATGTTTTAAAAAGCTCTCTGTGTTGCAAAGTGATTTGCTGTATCTGTAGTCCTGTCCTTGAAGTAAGGGGCATACATTCGTTAGTGGCCGTCCCGTCGCTGTTCAAGCTACTTAGCATTTAGAAATCCCCAGATGATTGGTAGGTGATCTCTGATCATACCGCAAAACTACCCAAATTTAGAAATTGATAATTATTGATAAAGAGTAATTACAGGTTTTGTGTATATTGTAGTATATAAAATTGTACATAGGTACCTGTAAGGCACCTTAGACACAAATTGTAAATAGTAAACTCACAGTTTTCAGCCTGCACAGTACAGCACATTGTGTAACTGGATTGTGATTTCTTCAGGCTGGTATCCACTGACCCATTTTATCTACCTGTGACTCATGTCTGGGCACCACAACAGTCAGTGAAGCACTCTGCACCAGCCCCTCTCCTCCCTCATCCTCTGATCCGCCCCCTCTCATTTCCCACATTCCTCCGAGGTGATGTCTCCTGCTGTTGTGTAACATCCATCGTCCCGTGGAGAGGCCAGCACACTGCAGGGTCCTGACAGGTAACTCCCTGGACGGCCATTTGCCTCCACTGGCAAACATTAATCCCACGCTCTGCTCGTAAAAAAAAATAGCTCCTCAGTATGGAAGCCATTACACATGGAGGGGCCTGGAAGAGTGGAGGGGAGAAAGAGTGAAAAACAATAAGAGAAGACCACGGTAGATGGAAAATAAGAGACTTACAATGATACTCCACCAAAAATCTCTCTTTTGAGTATCTTAAAGTGATCTATTGTAAATATTAAAAGGTTTTAAATGGTTTTCGTTTGCAAACGTGTTTAAATGATTTTGGAAAATGGCATTCTAAATAAGATGTAGAATTAAAAATTGTACACTAAATTACAGAGCAATGATTTAACAATTGGGGCCCCGTTTTGGTTGTATCTCATGCTTGTGCCTCCTAGTGTACGTTAGCATGTGGGCAACGTGATACAAATCCTGACTGCAAGCTTCATGCTATTCCGATGATTGGCAGTAGGTAGCGGTAATGTGTCACATTTTACCCATGATAACTAGAAACAGCAGTTTCAGTAAACGCAGTACAAAGTAAACTTTAAGGACATTTCAGATCAATCAAATCAAATAAGTCGTAGCTCATTGCACTATAGTGTTACAGAGTCTTTATCTTCTCCAATGTTTTAAACTCAGATGTGTAAAACCTGAGGCACTGGGAGTGCAAAAGCAGGGCACAAAACCCTTAAATTCATTGGAACAAAAGTGAAAAATCGTTGCTAACGAGATGTCCTGGACAGTTGCTGCCTCTGAATTATGTCTTGTAACAGGGATGTACACCACCAAACTGCAAAAAAGAAAATAAAAAGACAATGTTTCATTGGCTCACAGTCCACAGTGCTATTTTCAGAGTGCTCGTCATTGCCGTGTGCACTTGTGCTCCTGTTGCCTTAAGGCATACTGAGTATGTGAATGTTGTCTGAGGCACAAGGTCAGACAGACAGTGGCTGCGTTAAGACAGCTCACACACACAACAGGGATGAGAGAGTCTTAAATTATTCAAGAGTAGACAAAACCCAGACCTGGTAACTTTTCAAAGTATGAAAGAAAAGGCTTCTCTGTCAGTTGAGTCCCCTGGGTCCACCAACGCGAACCTCTTCATATTCTGACCATTCAGCTGAGTTTCCCATTGGAGAGAACAACACTGATCCTGTGTGAGAATACACACAACACAAAAACGCCTCTGAACAGGCATGGACAGACACACTGTGAGGAAATAATGGGTTGTACTACAGTTATGTGTTGGAAGCTAGAAAGGATGTGACTAAGTTTATAATCTAATTGATCCAAAAGTTCTACAGTTAAAATTCAGACAGAATCTGTATCAGAAAATGTTGGTCCTGCTCTCTCAAAATGAGGAAGATTACATGGTGACAGTGTCAGCATATAATCTTGACTGACTGTCGCCATAGAGAGCCAGTTTATTTTCTGCAGAAGAAGAAAATAAACTGTGTGTGTATACGTCATTTAGTCATGCACACCAGCTGTGCTGTTTTTTGTAAACCTAATTCTTCATTTAGAGGTCTAAAATACGTTATATCTACTGCTGAGGAGCAGGTTACGTTGGGTTATTTTGCCTTAAACAGCCCAAAATAGACTGTGTCCCTTGATGCTATAAATGCTATATAAAAGTTCTGGGTCAGTCACTGAATTATGAACTAGTTCTGGCAGGACAGTGCTGAATATACAAACATTCATCATTATGAGTGGTTCACTGAGCCTCAATTTCAGTCAAGTACTTCAGTGTACTTTGGCATGTACATTACAGTGCTGATGCACTGCAGGTTGGCTCCTAAAATTAAAACTGTGGCATACTTATTGCTTTACAAAGGTTTAACAATAAGCTTGGTGCTGCTTGTTGTCAGGAAGTATTTGCTTTGGGAGCTTATTGCCCTGAAGGGAAGAGAAGCAGAGATTCTTCATGTAAATGTATTTGTATAATCCAGATTTAGGTGCTCTAAATTCTAATACTCGATGTCTACTTCAGCAGGACTTTTGTGAAGACATGGTACATAGTTTTTACCTCTGCTGCGATTCCCCTGATTTCCTCATGGTTGTGGTCAGGTGTGGGTGGAGAGACCTGTAGTGAGCATTGTAAAAGCAATAGAGCAAGATTTTTTTTTTGTTGAAACAAGACTCCTAAAAGATCCCAATGTGACAATGACCTAAAAATAAAAAGATTAATCTGGGTGATCAGGTCTGAACTACTACTCCGATTGTCCTCCCTCCCTCTAGAGACTGAAACATTCATCTCCGGGCTGCACATGACCACATGTCATGTCATGTCACATGTCTCTGTAATTCTGACTCAAAATATAGACATTTATTCATTCTTTTGCACTCTTTTGCACATTTTATTATTACTGTATATTGATCTGTATATATATAGAGTTACATATGTATATATTTATATATTTTTTTTTTGTGTTGAATGTTGTATATATATTTATGTTGTTGGTATAATATGTCATTTGTATCTGGAGTATGTAACGAATATAATTTCCCTCTGGGATTATTAAAGTATTTCTGAATCTGAATCTGAATCTGAATGTGCACAGGGGCTATCCAGAGCCATTTATATGGTTGTTTCTTTTATACTGGTACAATCTTTTAACAGGCTGTAGCAGGCGAAAATACAGAGCACTGCACGAAAAGATATCCTCGGAAACAATGTAATGCGATTTTAGAGGTCATAAACCTGGTATCTCTTCAGTATATTTGAGCATACCAGCAGAAAGTGGAGGTGTAATTGTTGCCCTTCATGCTACACATCAACTTTACCAGAACATTTGATGGAAACAGATTGATGTCAGAGGTTAATGTCAGCACCTGCAGCACTGTAGGAATACAGCAACTAATAAACATTGCCCCAGCATTGTCTGTTTTCTCTGCACCTCCACTTCCAGGTTCTTCATTAGCTCTTGGCAGTGCTCTAGCAATCTGAGCCTCACACGCACCACTTTTTTTTCTATTTACATGCCAGTTTCAATGAATAGTAATGAGCATTGTTGTTGTTGCTCTGTTTGCTGATGACCTTCTCGGTCTTTCCTGGCGCAGATATTATTCTGTGTTGCGGAAATGAATTGCGTTGGTACACAGAGGCCATCAGCAGTTTTTAATGCATGCTTAATAGGCCTTTGTGTGTTTGACAACAACTGCTGCCTTCCGTCAATCCCCGAAACAACATGGCTGTGATGACTGATATACATTATACATACATCAAGGAGATAAGTGCCGTTTGCTGAGTGCACACAGTGAGACACTAAACAAATGCCCGGTGTGACCGTATTCATATGCGCGTCAATATCAGCATATGGACCACATATCTCCACAGCCTCCAATGAACTGGGAGAAGGAGCTTATGGTCTATTCAAGGCTCTTTGGAGTTTCCACCACTTTTGACCTATGGATATTAGGCAACTTAGTTTAATTATATTTTATACATGAAGAATTTCTGTTTTATTCTTAAAAATGTATATTTTCGTTCTGTTCCATGCAATGTTCAAACAATTGTTTAATAAGAGACAAAGGGTGAAACACCAGTCTCCATTGTAGTGCTGGTCTACTGCAGGGACTTACATTTAGATCCTGATTACTCTAGTAAAATAGTTCCTGAGTTCCTTTAAAGATGGATTCCACACTAAGGCCCTGATCAGTAAGATAATTGTCCTACACTGAGAGCCTAACAAGATATCCAGGGCTGATGAACAGTGGCATTAATCATGATAAACAGCATGGCTATACACTGGCACTTCCCTCCACACCCATATTGGTAGAGCTGCTCATAGTGGAGCTGCTAGCTGAGTTACAACACAGGTGCCCATATAGAAAGTGTCTCAAAGGGGAATAAATGTGCTTCTAATGATTGACGATGTACTGCAGGATGCCATGTCTCGCCAGCGCAGATATAGCAGGACCGGACTAACACAATACCAGCTCATGGCTTGTTATCTCTGACTGCTATCACAGCAAGAATGCACGCTGCCATCCATACTGTGCTAAGTTTGGCATTATGGCCATTAACATGTTGGAGTTTTTCCTTTTTTTTTTTTTTAGGCAAAGAATGGCAATGGCAGCACTGCCTAGTTTCACAGTTTGATCTGAGTCTTGTTCTGTGTACGCTGGATGGACTCACTGAGAATGACAATCACAAGGTAGATACGCTCTAAACCATGCCCTGCTTTATTGTCTATTATACTCTAAATGGGACCACTGTTTATTGAGCTAACTAATCAAGTAAGAAGTAGGGAAATTTTCCCATAAGACAGAATACTACCTGACTTATTTTTTATGATATTTTTATGAGAAAGAATGCAGGTTTAAGACACGCATTGGCTTTACTTCACAGACCTGGAAGCTCTTTCTACTAATGATATACTATATATCAATGGTTGTCACATACTGCATGGCCTCAAGGCCGCACAACATACAGTTGTTTGCTCCACCGGCTTTGCTCGATTTGTGGGTACAGCGCAGCAAAAAAAAAGTGTCACAATCACAGAAAAAAGGCACAGAAAAAATACCACAACAACCTGTCCACAACTGTCTTCCTTTACAATGTGCAATTTACCAGTCTTATGTCAGTCTCACTCCTGAAAACTGTCAATTTAATCATTATATTTACCACTGAGGTACTTCATGGTTACATCATAGCAGAGGGTATTGTGGAGTGTGTTTTAGTAGATTCTGGCACTAATTGGCTGTTTAGGGCGCATAAGATTCATCCAGTGACTCTCAGATATGACAGGAAACAGACCACTTTACCATACATGTGTCATAATTTGACTAGACAGCTGATCATCTGAAAACTGATCATTTGGGACACACATATTTTTAATTGTAAAACTGAAGAAAGAGACTGAAGCATAATAATGTCAACTCTTCACCGGGACAGGCCATCAAACTGATTAAAAGGAAAGTTACTTGCATTCCAGTCAATGTGACAAAAAGCAGTTGATGCTGATAACAAGCACCAAAAAGTGTTTGTTTTTATTTTATTATACCTCACTGTAAGAGATCACTTAATGTCATCAGGCCTACTTTGTTGTCACATCTGAAAGTGAAAATTCTGACAAACAACCAGGAGGTTTTCTTTCCTTCAACCTACAACTCAAAAGTGACTGCAGCCCTGCTGGTATTATATCCATTTTTTTATTCTGCTGTTGCTGCTGCACAGGCCACTTAACAAAATTATGGCTGTAATCACTCAGCAAAATTTTAGTTTGGGTCATAACCTGGCCTTCCTGCTGTAATGCAAAAGGAACATTTGTTATTTTGATTTGAAAATTGTTTGGGGAGAGAGGGTTTTAAAATGGTCAGATTTAAAGTTACTGAATATCTTTACACTTTATTGACTTTCAGCACTTTTAGGCCAAAAACAAAAGCTACTCTATACAGGGAAAACAATATCACTATTAGAGGTGTTTCTGTTCAACCTACAAAATCATCTGTCTGAAGGGATATTGACAGGTTCCATTGTCCGAGTGGGTGCGTGGGTTGTTCTTGTATACGGCCTGCCCTCCTCCAGGTCTCCGTGGTGGAGAGGAGGTCATATGGCTTAAGTCCAACTTTGCGACACATTGAAGTTGTCCTCCTGGATCCACATTCCTCACATACATTTTATAATCTACATGTATCAGAAATGTTGTCAATATTTGTGTATATTGCCGTTCAGATTGCGTAATATTTCAGAGGCAAATCACTCTTACAATCTATTTGGATGACATTCTGATTCATGGTCCTCAGTTAGAGTGTGTCAGTGCTCGGTTCAATTGTCTGTTTTCACTTCAGATGGATGCTAATCATGTGGGGCGTGGGTGCTGTCCTTTTGCAAGCTGATAATCTTGGTTTTGCTAAACCAGTGAGCTTCTTCTTGAAGAAACAGAATTCATATCAGCTAAATTATTCTACATCAGAAAAAGAAGCACTTGCCTTGTTATGGGCATTAAAAGATTTGGATGTCTATGTGGGTTCTGGAGTTGTGCCTGTGGTGGTCTACACCGACCACAACCCTTTGACTTTTCTCAACTCTCTGCAGTGTCCAAACCAGATATTAATAAGATGATCATTGATGTTGCAGTCATATTGGCTAGACACGCAGCAAGAGGCCACAGGTCGGATTCAAACCCTGGGCTGCTGGAGCAAGGACTCAGCTCACCTGGTAGAGCTGATGCCCCATGTACCAAGGCTATCATTTTATGGAATCCCTTCACCAACCCCCCCTTTACACAGAGAGGACAGGGGACAAAGAGAAAACAATCAAAACAATATTTTATAATTCAAAAGATTATGTTTTATATTGGAAATAGAAACAATTTACAGTAAAGATATACAGAAAAATATTCCTTAGTTAAAGAGAATATCTGTATCAGATTTTGCAACCTGTGCACACCACTGATTATCAACAATGTAGCAAACATAAACAGTCATCGCTGGAAGATCAACCTTGAGCATTTCAGCATTTAGTATTTTAGCCAGACACAGCACCTGTTGGTCACACATCATCTTGGGTACTTCACACACTTAGCGTGGTGCATTACATTAAATGCTTTAAAACAGACTTTTCCCCACATAATGAGCAACTTCAGGTAGAAGTTATTAGCATTATATATGTTTTTCCAATGAACCTATTCAGATTTGGGTACATAGCTAATCACTATGCATATGACACATTTTAGTGTTTTAGTGGGCTGGCATGCTGTGGGTTGTTGTCATTTACATAATTTACTGCAAAATAAATCTTAATAAAAGAACGATTTGGAAGCTTCACCTGGTTTTGGAAATGTTTGTGGAGGAAAACATCGTGCCAAGACTGTTCAAACCCAAAGAGTGTCCAAGGTAAACAGTTCTAAGTGAACTCAAAGCTACAATAATCAATAATTTATAGTAACAGTGTAGCAAACTTGTAATGTCAAATAAGTTGTTTACAGTGCTGAGCCCACTGACAATCATTACCTGCAGAGCTGGTCATAATTCTACATAGCATTTTAGTCTATTTTAGATCATAGTTTGGTTTCATGGAATGTTTAATGAGCCCTCTCATCAACTTTAAGCAGCAGCAGGCAGCTCCACAGCAAAAAAAAACCCCTGATACCCACTCTACACTAACTGCTCAGCACCACACAGATAAAATTAGTGTCAAGCTGACAATGAAATTTATTAGCAAAAATTCTCAGAAACTATCTCAGAAACAGGTGGAGATCAAAATGGAGCCCTGCATTCATCAGGTGGAAACACGACTGTTATGGGATGACAGTGTTACTCCTTTACCACAGATAACTTTTTAAAGCAGGGCTTTTTGTGGAGTTCATCTGCCCCCAAGTGGCCAAAAAAAAAATAAAAAAAAAATCAATTAATGCAGTCATTCTGAAAGTTTTAACTGGAAATTATACTGATGTAATAAAACTCTCTTAATCCCTGCTTTTCTCTCTGTATAATTTCTCTCTGTAGTGTTTCACTAGGGGCTGAAGCTTGGCAGCGTAGTGTGTTGCATGTTTATCATAAACAGAGAAAACTTCAAGGCTCTGAGAAAGAAAAGCCATCCCCTGGGGCTTGGAGAAAGAAATGGCACATGCCGCAGCAGAGAGCTAATTTTCAGGAAATCTGGAGGGAAACTCCAGAGCCACGTTCTACTGTTCTAATTCTAGCCTGTGTTTTGTTTATGCATGTTCACACATATGATAAATTTAGTTATACTTCCACTAAAATCACTCACATCACACAGGTTTTTAAATTGGGGATTCACGCTGTGGCCCTAGAATGCAACAATACAGCTGCCCCTTACAGGGATAAATAAAGTTGTATTGAATTGAATAGACCTTTCTTCAAAGCAGCCATTTTGACATGAGGTAAAAGCGGGTGTTACCAATGGTTCTTTTCCATTCTGGTCAAACAGTGTCATGGTGCTGCTATTGAGCATGTTGCCTCACTGGAAAGGCAATATTAAAATGATCATAGCTGAAGAAAACAAATGTGTGCTCTGCATGATGGAAATACATCCATAGTATAAAAACACCTTTTCAATCCGCCATGCTGTTTTCAATGAAGCTGCCCAGAAAGAGCTTCAACAGTTGTCAACCTATGGTGCCCTAAGTGGGACATTATGTGCCAATTATACAGGTAACACACGCAGAGATACAGTACACCTGATTATGGACGGCATTTTCTCCCTGTCAGTTTCCTTTCACTGGCATTGCGTGAAAAGGCATTAAGGGCTCCATTTGTGTGACAGAAGTACAATAGTTTAGTGTGTCTAGAGTGTCTGGTAATGCATGCATGGCACATGAGTGGAAGGAGAGGGGCAAATAGGTGTGAGTCTCATATGAAGCAGTGCAAAATGAATTGGTGTTTTGGTGGAAATTGGATCAGACTTTGTGCTTAGAATAGCTGTCTCGGAACCATATCTGGTCTCTGGCACAAAGTCACATCAAGTCAAATTCTGTTTATACACCCTGAAATCCCAACCTGCCACAGGGAAAATGGATTCCTCCCCCAGGATAGATGTACATGCAATGTTGCATGTACAGAGCACAACAACAAAATCACATT
>NW_023339763.1:5826187-5838494 GCF_004916995.1 Morone saxatilis | reverse complement strand
GCCAAGTTGGACTTAAGCCATATGACCTCCTCTCCACCACAGAGACCTGGAAGAGGGCAGGCCACAGAATGGATCAGCATGAGATCACAATATGTACAAATTTGATGAGAAAAGTACATGCCTTTAAAGTGTCATCAAAAAGGAGATTCTAATGTGATTATAGCAAGAGCTATAAATTAGTTTGTATTGATCTATAAATCCATATGAGCAGTATCCAAAGCTGTGAAACATTGTGTCAAAAAGCTTCTCCTTCAGTTCATTACATCTCTGCAGCCATCTGAAGGCAGCAGGACACATATGTTGATACATATTTGAGGAGTGCTATGCCAGAGTAATTACCCACAGCTGTCCATGTTTGTCATGGTCAAACTACTTTCAAATGACACAAGGCCATCATTGTGCATCTATATCACTGTGCAATATCAATTCATATGTATTTTCCTGCCATTTACTATTTTTACATTAAACCACTTTATTATTACTTTGTGTGACATGCAGACATTAATTGTGGCCCGTGTTGCGTTATGTGTGTGTAATTGTATACTAGCACGATGGTTTGAGTCATTAATGACAGGGTTTCTCCGTAAGGTTTTAGTGGCTTTGCATATGGACCCAATCTAAGCAGACATTTTATGGCTGACATGCTTTGTTTAGCATTCTCTTTGGAAACCTGCAGCGCTAACGGATGCTTGTTTGACAAACAGTGCACTCTAATTGCAACCTGACAAATACAAAAACAAACCACAGACAGACATGCACAAAAAGTTCAAACAGTCCACGGAGAGGCGCATATTTCATCAGCTGCTCGTAACAAACGGTGGGTGGTCGAGGAGGGAGAATCCTGAACAGATATGTTGTGTTTTTACAGCACTGACGGATGGAGCACACACATCGCCAGAACAAAACTGAATCGATGAATAATAACTAAACTAGACCCCGTGGTTCATTGCGTGCCCTAAAGAGTGCAGTTCAAAAATTAGCTTGAATAAATAGCTGCTGAATTTGAACCAGCGTTTTTAGTTCAGTCAGAACTGCACACAGCCGGGCTCATTCCTCTCCACTGAAATAATTTAAGATCGCTGTGAAAAACACAAGAGCAACAAACTAAAAACATAACCAGACCGGGGTCAAAGTCAATGGACTCAAGGAGTAATGCTAAATAGCTCTTTTGTTCCCCGAAGTAAAGTAATAATTTATTTTATTTATTTATAAAAATAAATAAAAAGAGCAAAAAAGGAAAGAAAAAACAGAAACAATATTAATTCCTTCAGTGCTGCTATATAGTCATATCATCTGAGTTACTAGTTCTTCTACCAATTACTGTTCCCGCTCACTGATAAGTTCATTCTTATCAGCTGCAACATAAGCTGCTCTTGATGGAACTCAACAGTCCCTAAAGAGGTTTTACAGTATAAACCTGTTAATGTAAAACAGATGAGGAATCCTTTCATTTTCCAGCAATAATCGCAAAAAGCTGCAGTAGAAAATTGTTTATGGAAGAATACAATACAGAATAGAAAAATAATAAAAAACAGCTTTGTGTTGCTTGTCTTCTTCGCCAAGCCGGAATAGGATTCTGCCCTGATAGCGTACAACAAACACCCTCAACCATCATTACAGCTCATGATAAACCTAAATTTTAACCTATCATGACATCATCCATTGGTAAGCCTCAAGTTAGGCATTTTTTGCAACAAGCAGCGGTGACTTACTATGAGTTCAGTTGCACTTGTTTGTTGCACAATGTTGAGTTTAATCCACACTAGAAAACTTACTTGTACTATCCAGCATAAAGGGGACATTTATGCTTTATTGAGTGTTTTCTAAAACTAATTTTCAGTTTTACAAGACAAAGGGCTTTAAGGATGAGAACCAGAGGAGGAGAGCAGCTCACAGCTACTTCTTAAGCTTTTCTTTGGAAAGTATCCAGGGCTATCTCCCATGCAGTGGATGAGAAATTCAGCTCATGAGAAAAACAGGGAGGCTTCTTTCTAAAATATGATTTAGAATATCCCGGGAAGCCCAAAGACACATAGGTAGAACCTAAATTTGGAGGGAAAATCCACTTTTGTTGACGTATAGGTTACATTGCATCACTGGCAGTGGTGTGTTACTTCAGGTAGGACAAAAAATACAATCTAGGCGGGCCAATTAACAAATCCGTGACTTTGAAAGTTTATCAGATACAAAAACCTACAGGGGTTTATGACACTATGAGACTGGGTTTTACACCACGGAAAAGTTACACACCAGCATTTTTACATTTATTCATTTTCCAGTCATTTTTATGATCTGTCCCCACAGCAAAAAGTACAATTATGCTGTTCACGTTACAAAGTAATCTACCATGAACGTGCACTCTTGCTTGCTTTGCTATGGACAAAAGTTGAACCAGCTTAAACATCCTGCTTAGTATGTATAAAGTCATTCTATTAAGCTGAGACGGATTCCCTTTGTCAGCGGGACACTACTCTCATCAAAGCGGATGGAATTTTTATGTTTATGGAGGAATGAGCACGAGATTCGATTTACTACAGCAGTCATGTTGGGAACCTATAGGTTTATGTATATTTCTCCTTGCATTTTGTTGCATATATACCTTAAAAACAAATGCAGTCCCCGGGATTTTGTGATGTGTTTGCTATCCCAGGACCAGAAGAACACTATTATCCCTTCACATTAAGGCACTAACAGAATCGTTAGCTTTCTCAGGACTCGGGTTGCAAAGAAAATGACATTTTGTTCAAACAAATGATTCATTGCATCCTACACAGAACAGGAGTGTTTATCTGAGGGTCTATTCACATGTTTGGAGTGTATTCAAGTTCTTGAGTGTTTACTACTTGAGTTTGTTGTGGAAAGTGTGTGCCATGTTGTTCCAACTGAGCTGGCTCCAGATCACTGAGGCTCTGAAGATTTGGGTGTCAATCCTCCTCCTCCTCCGAATGAACTGCAGAGCTGTTTCTCACAAGTAAGGATAAGATTCAAACTAACAACAGGAAAGGAACACAAAACACATGAGTTTATGGGTGTGATGAGATGGATGTTTATCACCAGCACTTGGAAGGCAGCTACAGATACATTAAAGATCAGGTTACTAAAAGCTGCAATAAACACACTGCTTGTGAATGAACTTTTGTTTACATGTCCTGGTTTTCTTAGTATTTGTTTTCGGTGAATCTAAACAAAGCCAAAATCCTGCAAAGTAAACTTCTCTATTTCAGTAGAGGCCAAATGAAATAAACTGTGATCAAATTTGTATTCTAATTGTGAGCTGGAAATCATGAAGTCAAGTCATCATCAAGTGTGGTAAAATGTTTGTTTTAAAAAAAAGAGTTTTTATTGGTCATATGGCGCTGACACACAAACATGTTATAACATCACATGGTGATTCTAGGAAATCTTGCCTTTGATTTTTAAAACTGAAAACAAAATGTACTTATTTCCTTGAAACAATTCTGCATTTCGACTTGTTGGAAATATCTGGACATAATGTTACATCTTCTACAATATAAAAAGAAGTTCAGGGAACAGAACTATCAACCTTTCCACTGACAAAGTCACTGCTCTGAGCTTTAAAGTGCTTTATACTTCCTCACACTTTATTTGTTCGTAATGTTTCAAGCTCCCATACAGTACACTGAAGGAAAGGATCAATGCAGCTTAATAACGGATGAAAACACTGTGGCAGGAAATAGGAAATTGCTCTTCCTCTGGTGTCCTTGGCCGCTGGTTGTTCCTTGCTTATTTAAGACAATGAGATTTCTCAATTAGGCCATCCAGAGCTGATTATTAATCCGGCAGCATGATGTGAGTCAGCGGCAGCTTATTAAAGCACGTTTCACCACTTCTCCTCTCTTCACCTCTACTTTGTTTCTCTCTTCCATCGTCCTTTTACTTTTTATGTTTCAAACAGTTGTTTGTTAATCCTGTCCACTGCCTGTCCTGTGTTAAAATTATTTTTTCCCCCATTTTTTTATTTGGGTAAACCAGCTGTTCAATTTCCGGAGTAAAAAGCAGCCAGATAATGAGGGAAACAATCTTCAATACAAACACAATGGCTGTGCATGGTATATTTTAGCACTGACAATTACTGTACTGAACTTTTAGCCTCATACTCAGTCATGGAAGATACTGACACTAGTGGCATGACTATGTGTACACACAATAAATATCCAGTATGCAGTGCAGTATATGCATGAATGTCTATGCAGAAATATGGATACACATTCTTTTGGTCAGATGTATAAACTGTGTACACATGGTTCTGTTTCATATTTCCCAATTATTGTGGAACCCGATGCATAAGCCGGCATTTTCTTCCCACAGTTTGCCATAATGAATGCAGACGTGCCCTGAAACAACCATTTGCATATCAGTACTTCTGCTGCTACACTAGTCTTTAGACCTGTCAAAAACGATAAAGGAAAAGCAGAATTTCACCGACTGTGTCACACTGATGAGGCTCTAAAGCAATGGCAGAGCATTTGTCATTATGCATGACCATTAAATACAGTATTTATCTGGCTCTGACAGTACAGTGCCCATATCATTAATCCAGCACATGTACCTGTAGCAGTGATACTTTAATCAAGATCATTAAATGTGAAAGAGGTAGCCAGTTCTTACATGTACAGCTCTCTTATTGAAACTAACTAGGATGGTAAAGTCACGGCCAACCCTACTCTGGTTTACCCT
The DNA here is from genome assembly GCF_004916995.1 of Morone saxatilis. Lineage (NCBI taxonomy): Eukaryota > Metazoa > Chordata > Actinopteri > Moronidae > Morone > Morone saxatilis. Next base: position 5,833,796 of record NW_023339763.1, on the reverse strand, counting down.
GACATTCTTACCCTAACCCTAACCAATCCCACTCCTCATGCCTAAACCTAACCAACCAGACCAAGACAACGATTACTAGCCAATCAGGGCCAGAGTAGGGTGGGTCATGACTTTGCCACCCTAGGAAGAACAGTTTGGTGTACAGGAAATGAGAAATTGAGACTTACTCAACTGTTACTGGAGCACAGAGCAAAAACTTCAGTTCAGTCGGTTATTTGCTTCACCTGCCAAGCTCTCTACTGCATATACCTTGATGTTCCAGATCCTGGTTGCTAAGTCTCTGAGACAAATAGTGCTAAGCTTCCTCTACTAGATTGATCTGCCTCATTAGACGAATAATTTCGTTAAAGTTCAGTGCCTTTTTAGTGTTTACCTTAACAAAGAAAACAAAGATGATTTTTTTAAAGGTCAGTAATGAAAAAGGACACTTGGCTTCCTGTCATAAAAGGATCCCTTCAATACAATTCTGACATTTTAACAATTTTAAAAAGGCTAATTACCTTCCTATGGATGTATCAGAGGGTGCGGATCCAAATCTGAAGCAAGTTTGGTTAAACAAAGTCTTTCTAAACAGGAAGGTCAAGGATCCAGTGAATGAATCCACCATCTTGCTCAAGCACACTTCAGAGAGAGCATTGAGAATTGAGATTTTAGAATAACTCATTCAACATTTCATTACCGAAATGCATATAAATAGAGTAGAATCTGGCAGACGTACAGTACAGTAGACCCAGCAGAGTGTCGATACCTACTCTGAGCTCATAATGTTGATTGACTGACTTCTGTAATCCACACTGTTACTGTTACATTGCTAATGTGATAGGCCTTGCTGTAATTTGTTAACACATCTTAAACTGCCAATTAGTGGGAACCATATTAATGCCCCCCCTACCACCCCCTCCCCCGTCTGTGGAGATGCCTGCAGGACTGAGTTTCTCTCTGTTACATGAGCGACTGTCAGATTCTCCAATATCCTCCACTCGGTTGATTTATGGCTGAGCTTTTCTTAAAGTGACACTCAGTACTGAGATTTCTCTCCCTCTCAGCTCAGGACTTTCACCTCCTCAAACTAATTTACTGTATGTCAAACTGAAAGCTCATTATTATAGCTTTTGTTTTTTAAAATGAAATTCATAGGTGTTTAACTTGAATATTTAAAAATGTCAGAATCAGATGGGAAAAGGAACTATTATGAAGAAGTTTGAATGAAAATAGTATATGACAAAATATGTATGAATAAATATGTTTAAATACCAAGTGTATAGCTTTGAAAAAAAATAAAAAAATAAAACTTCTACTGCATTTTCTCCCCATATTTCTTCTCACAACTGTATACATACAGCTTCACCATAACAGTACCATGTTTAACTGTATAGTGAATTTCTGGTTTAATTTAGCATTTTTTAAGAAAAAGAAAGAGATTATTCCGCTAATGTTTGTGGCCCAGTTGTTGAGAATCACTGTTCCACAGTGTCCCATGCCAATCATGATCCCGTAGACCTCGCCACAGACAAGCTCCTGATGATTGTGGATCCTAAACAGCCCTCATCTCATTTTTAGTTCTCATTACCTGCAGTTTATTATTGGATTTCTTATATTTGCCACTTTGGTACCTTTTCCCTCCAGTGGTGGAATTAATAAAGTTTGATTTTGTTTGGTTGATTGCCTTAAAGATATTTCAGTCTTTTTTTTCCTCCACGTTCTCTGTTGGGAAAAACAACCAATCAAAAAACTACATCCTTTTACACAACCACACAAACAAAGACAAAACTAAAGAAAGAAACAAAAGTAGCAACAACAATAAATCAAGATGATAAAAACTCTCCTGAGTTGCACAATAGAACATAAATATGATGGGAAAAGCCATAAAGCAACAAGACGATACAGTATAAAATGACAAGAGAAATAAAAAATGTTTTTCTCTGGCTGTTTGTGCATGGTGCGCTCCCCTGCACTCAGTCAACACTCTTGTTGATTAGATTTATTGTTGTTACGAGCTGATGACAGCAGTGTGGGACGGGACGAGCTGTAAAGGATTATTACGCTGTAATGAAATCACATCACAGGTTCTGGTGACTTATCCACCCACCCCTGACTGAAAGAAACCACAGAGGTTCGATGTGAAGGATCAAAGGAGCCTGAGGCAAAATACATTTGCTAAATGCTTACTTACTGTTCTGCTTGGAATTACAAAAAAAAAAAAAAACACACAGATGAGAAAGCAATTTTCAATACCACAACTGAAGCTATTGCATAAGAGAACACAGTTCCTTAAATATTTTGATCTTTGGACAGTTGGAAAAGTGACTTATGCTGTAAAAGCAGTATTTAACATGATGGAGAATGCATTCTCTCTTCCATATGTCTGAAGGATCCAATTTGTAGACCAGGATAATAATCAGAAGATACAACTCACAGAGGAGGTGGGTAGGTTAAAGGCAAAGTATACTGTGTCAAAAAGGAAAGCAGAGATACTGTACGAGTGTTGGATTTGGATTTTAATTATTTTAAATTGAAAAATAATTTCTTTTAATTGGCTAATGACCCAAGGTTGTCACAATAATCAACATTGGTCTGATATAGACTGCTAGCATACTAATTAGCAGCTTGCTAAGGAAAGGCCACTGAGAATCCAACTCACTCCCTCTTTCTCTGCAGGAAATAGTCACAGCAGCAGCAGCATATAAGCTCATGTAGTCTGGTTTGTTGGTGGTGCTGATTAATAATTACATGCATGAGTAGCTTTTGCCTGGTTTCTGTCATTACTAGATACATGGAACAGCTTCATTTTCTCAGTGTGTGTAGAAATAATGTCTGTACATTATATCTACTGTTCTCTCTGAGCTCCTGTGTGCAACGGTTTCATTTTTTTCAGTGTGTGACAGATAAATACAGATATCCATGCTATCTGTCTTTGAGCAAGTATTTTAATTACGACTGCTAATTGAGCTGTTAAGCCAACCTCTGTCTTCATTACACATCTTGTAACTGCTCTCTGGGCAGCCCTGCTGTCGGCAGCTCTCATGCTGTATGTGTTTTAGACTCAGGAATTTGTCCTGGCCACAGTAGTGCAGCCTGGACTAATCAGCATCACCTACCTGTTATTTAACTTTTTTAGTCTTGACATTTTCAGCCGTGATAAGTAAAAAAAAAACCTCTGCGTTCTCCCAATAAATTTTTGTATTCTTTCGCAAAACTTTTCAAGAGTACCTGGCTGCAAATGAAATTGCGGACCTCTGCAAAAGCATGGACAAGAGGCACCAAGTTATGTCAGTTAGACATGCAGCTACACCATTTGTGGCAGAAAAGGTGAGAAGGCATTGGCTGTTTATCATACCGAGAATGAGGTTGGAAAAGAAATAGGCCCCGTTTCTGGGGGCTGGGGCCCACTGCTTATTGTGCAAAACAACTTTTATAACTGTTTTCACAGATTGTCGACGGAAAACGCTCTCATGCTTGGTGGATATTCGGAACCAGTAGCAGTATTCCAGACAACATCATGGTTACGATGGATTTATGGCAAATGTAGAAAAATCTACTACGTCTGCCAAGCTTAAATAAATGGACTGCAAACAAGCATGTTTTCCATTGAGAATATCCTCTTGCGCAAAGTATCCTTTTCCGCTGTCTGTGTTATTTATTTGAAAACCATGCCTAGAAACAAGCAATGATTTGATTCCTTTATATTTGAGGCCAAAGTCAACATAAAACCTAGCTTTTGTTTGCTCTTTCCCAAATGACAAACGTCTCCCATTTATTTTTTTTCTTCCATTGTGTCCCCTTAGAGACTCTATACCAGCTCCGCAGTGTATTATTCTGCACCAGACCTTTGACCTCTGTGAAGTTGTGAGGTCAGATGGGGTCTGTAGTTTATCAAACAAATATCAAAATATAAACAAATATGTAAATCTTTAAAAGCCAATTTCCAGCAACATTAAAGAAAGACCTTGCAAAAATGCAAAAATTATAGGAGGTTGAATTTTCACACAACCCTTGACAAACAATATACCTTTTAGGATCCCAATATAACAGTGACGATACTTACCTTTTGAGTTTTGTAGCAGGAGTGCATTCAAAATAGAACATGTGTTACCTTTTCTTTTGTCTGTACCATAGACTTACTCACTTTTTTTTTTAAATTTAACGTGATGTTCCTCTTAAGTTCTCTTTTTTAATCCATTATCCATATAAAATCATACAGAAAATAAAAAAAGACACATTCACTTTCCGCTTTCATCACAAGCTGCTGCAGATGTTCTTCCAGACATCAAAACAAAATGCAAATATTAAATGAGAAAGAAAAAAAGATAGTATAAACCCTTGTGTGTTCTGCTTTGGAATTGAATCTGCTGCTGTAAGGAGCATTGGCTGCTGGGAGAAAATTATGTTGTGTGTCCATTTGTAATTATTGTGAGCAGCAGGGAAGGTGTAAGTGGAGAATAAATGTAGCTGGTAGAAAGTCCATGGAGGCTAGAGTGGGATCACCCTGAGAGATGAATTGAAATTATTTTTGGTTGAGTCTTCGTGAGATGTTTTTTTTAAAAACACATTTAAAAGACACTTGGTCAGCATGTAACTCGCAGTGTAATTGTGAATTTCTTTCACTGCGTATCCTACTGAGACCAAACAATTTACCTCCTTTTTGTCAGATCTTAGTTCAGATATGTGAATCTGCTGTGATCTAGTTGATCTGTTGTCTGTATGAGGGCTGAGAGGGAACAACATTTGAATCTGAAACTTTTCCAGAGGAAAACAACACTTTTGTAGAGGTCATCAGTGTTTACGCAAGCTGAAATACGCGAGCATGAAATCACAGATTCATGATGTTTAATTAAACCAAATTAAAGCAATGCCCTCCCTCACTTAGTCCGGCATGCACTCTTCCTTGTTCACTCACCAACTCACTCCTTTACCTTCCATCCCTCACTTTTACTGGCTCACTCCTTCCTTCACTCACTGCTTGACTTCATCTCTCACCACTCAGTCCTTTCCTCCATTCCTCCCTCACTCTCTTCCTCTCTAACTCAGTCTCCCATGCCATCCCTACTTTATTCACACTTACTCATCCACTGCTCCCCCTCCCTCCCTCACCCTCTCCCTTTAAACCAGTGGAGTCTCTCACTTATTAGTTCATTTATTCTGACCCTCTTCTCACATCTCCCTTCTTCACTCACTTATTCACTCACTAATGCAATCACTCACCCCCCCTCCATCCCCCACAACCCTTTTAACCCCTCCGCTCCCTGCATCACCCCCAATCCCTAACCTTCTCCCTCGCTTCCATCGTCCCATACCCCCCTCATTAATAATCTGGTATCTGCTCACTGGTCCATCATCCATCCATCCATCCAATTTCAGCAGCAGATTGTCTCTTTCACTTCTCATACAGTCTCTGCCCATGCTGTTCCAGAAGCTTCTTCCCTCCAACACAAACATGGCCGTCTGTATCAGAGCCCCTCCAGAGCCTCACAACGGCAGCTGATAAACACTCAAACAGCTCGTCCTCGTCTGTCAGTCCGAGCGCTAGACACTGGCAAAACAACTTCTCTAAATTCAACATAATCTCTCGCTAATATTCTCCCTCAATCTTCACGGTGTCAGGAGGCGACACAGGGAAACAAATTATGGTGTGAAGGGTGTTTTCTTTCTCAGTTATGGTTTTTCTTTTTTTTTTTTCCTCCCCAGAGCGACCTAATGTGTCTGTGAACTCAATTAATGCTGGGTGGATAGTTCAGCTGTCAGTTTGAGGCACAGACAACAGACTCAGGCGTTCACACACACACAAAAACACTTTCAGATACACATTGATGTGCACACATACGCGGACAGATGAAGACACACATAGGCATGAATGCAAACTCACATGTTCACACGCTCGCACGTTGTCAGTACAAGAGAGGAAGGCTCAAAAACTTCTGTTATGAAAAGCAAAAATAGTCAATTTATTTACAAATGAAATGTGAATTTATAAAAAAGGTAGCAAATTATTTAAAATGCAAAATGGGAAAACTAGTCTGAGACTTTGAATCCATTCATGTAAAATCACCCTCACAGGTGTCTTCAGTTATTCTGGTTAATTAGACCTCTGTATCAGAAGATGTACTACAAGTGTAATGTGTCCTACGTTAGCAGGTACATCAAAGCTATCAGGAGATTAAGGCAGCTGTTAGTTAAACAGTTTTAATTCTTAATATCTTGGTACCGTGTTGGAAACAATTCATTCTCACTTTCATGTTAAAGGTATATTTCAGATTTCTTTGTTTAATGTGGTATTGATCTATGGTGAGTGTATTACATACAATACATGGCAGTGGGCACAACCCATATAGCAGTGCTAGCATGGAAGCTAAATAATGTACAGTTGTAGACAGGGGAAGCAGCAAAATGTATTTTAGACACATATAAAAAAGGAAAAACAAATATATAATATATTTAAGATATTGTCACTGCTTTGCCTTGTCATCAGTAGCTTTTTCCAATGGGAAACTGAAGTCATTATATCCATGCATGTTCTCTCCAAAGCCACCAGACTCCTCTACAGATTGAGCCCAAGTCTAATAACAAATTGGTCAATTCAGAACATATCAGAAAACCTTCTGAAACGATGATATGACACAAAATGTCCACCTGTTAAAAAGTGTTCAAAATGTTTGCATGCAGTTCATTTTCCTATTCAGTATTACAGGCTTTTGGTACGGAGATAATTGAAATTAATATATGTAAATTACACACCAATTTATTCCTTGATTAGACTTTCTGTGCATGATAACACTTACTTATGTCTCAATAATGTAAAATCTTAGCTGGAGACAGAGCGGTCATGCGACCAATAACATAATTTGTATTAACGTGTTTTCTCCATTCTTTGCAAAAGGCAGCAGGGTTGTGAGAATATCGAGTGGAGAATTTCAGTGTTTGCTGCTGAAGTGTCCTTGAGCATGACACCGACTCCCTCCCAGCTCCAGATGACATTGCAGCTGGTGACGCAGTTGAGAGGAAATGGGAATTAAAATGATGAGATATTTTATTGACTCCTGCAGGATGACTCTGTCATGACAGGTAAACTGCGGTCCATACTGTTAAACTCTCTAATGCAGCTGAAAACCTTCAGCATTTGATGATCATATTTCTGTTAATGGAGTATGAACGTGCGCATTGATTTCAGAATAATAAAGTAGAAGTCAGTTTAATAAAAGTAAATCAGATGCCTTTTCTTTTACACTATTCCAAGACTTTATGATCTTTAACAAGAAACATCTACATTTTTTTCATATTGAGTATTGAAGAACTAACACTTATAACCAACAAAGTAATAAGCCAAAATTGAGACATCACATTAATAGCTGTCAGCTCTTCTCAAAGAGAAAGAAAAGAACTGCCATACAGATGAGAAAAAGGTTCTTGACAGTGATGTCTAACAAAAGACAGAGAAATCTTCTTTTTTCAATGAAAATTGCTCCATTAAACTGGGTTGATGTGTCCTGTTCTCTGAGCTCCATTAGCAGTGTTTCTGTGCTGCATGGCTTAAATACTTTTTGCCTTATTTTGAAAGAGTCAGGTGTCCATATAGACATTTTGAGCAACACTTTTCATGTAATATCCATGGGGG
>NW_023339763.1:5826035-5826168 GCF_004916995.1 Morone saxatilis | reverse complement strand
GGGGGACTGGTGGAAGATGTGCCCCCCAAAAAGAAAAACCATCCATCGATAAAGTTCAAGCTCATACTTTAGTGTTAAATTACACTCATTGTACTAAGTGTAGTGATTTGACAAAGATACTGTGTGTTTGTGC
>NW_023339763.1:5775457-5825935 GCF_004916995.1 Morone saxatilis | reverse complement strand
CATAACAATATTGTTGGCAGCATGTTGCATATTGTAATTAAGTTGATTAGTTTTTGTTGGCGAGAACAATGGCTAGCTGTTGTCCCGAGGTCTTTCTTTACGTTACTTGCTTCATTAAAGTTTTCATTGGGACTGATCATCATCATCCTGCTCCAGAGCCCAAGCAGCAAAAACAAAAACATCCTCATATACAGACTGTGTGCAAGGTGTTTTCATTGTGAGAAATAATTGGCGATCTTACAGGTACAGCCTCCCAGATGAGCAACATATTTTAATCTGCCGATGGACCCCCATCTCCCTGGTTGGTCCCCCCGGATGCCTGACTGAAGATTTCACCCTTGGTTGTTTATCTTTAATAATTTTCAGACAGTTGTGTGTGGTTTTACTTTCAAGATGTTTTAGTGCAACAAAAAACAAACAAACCCAAAAATTTTACAGGGCACAAACATTTAACAGAAAACACTCTATGTAATATTCTCTTCAATCCGAGCTGGCAGCATAATGAAGTCGGCATCAAGTGACTAAAAGTGAAGCGATCCATTTATATTGTTGCTGAGCTAAGTGTTCACGGTTTGAAAGCTTTGTTTCGACCTTGTAGAAAACTGATGACGAATGCCTCACTTTCCTGATGCTACAGTATATTGGCTGACAGTCTAATAGCACAGTGAATGGGTGTTTTTAAAAGCACTTTAAAAAAAAGCACATTCAAGTTTTTTTTACCCCCTCCCACAACTGTCAGGACTGATACAGCTCATGTTGGCAAAGCTTAAACACACTGGCGATGAATATGATCTACAGTCTTTACTTCCATCTTTCTCTTTGTCCATCAGTGCTGCTGGAAAGGTTTGTCTTTCATCAGAGACGTTTTTATATTCCAGCACCGAGTGATCAAGACTGGCCTATCTGGAAAAAATGAAGCAGCGTGACAGGGCAACGACTGAAGTAGCAGTTGTGCACTCACTATTGTGTTGTGTGGTGAATGAGGCATATACCAGCACTTTAGGCCCCAACCAGCCATTCATTTTGGTAACAGAAGGAAATGAGGTCTCCCACGGCCAGCTTTAGTTTTGGCTCCAGAAAATACTTGAACAAAGGATGATAATTTAGCTAACTGCAAGTTAGCAAGCTACACCAAAGAGATTACTTATGAAGCTATGTGAGTCATGAACGTCAAAAACGTACCAATATCTTGGCATGCTCAACAAATAACTCACAGCTAATAGACTGCAGTCCTGACTGGAAGTCACATAATACATTTTATACCAATAAAAACTTTTAAAATGTGTTTATTACGGATTATACAGCTCAACCTATACAGCAGACAGCAGAGTTTAGGGCACACCATCATGGCTGATGGGGCCCGCAACATAATATACAATATAAACTAGACTGATAAAGATAAAATATACATAGTGGTCTGTAGTGGACATAATGGTAAAAGCAGTGTGATTAAATTTATAGTAATTGCAAGTAATGGCTAATGGAATCATTAACTTTGCTATCACCCAGGTCCAGATAATGAAGGGAAGTGCAAACATTTCAACACCAAAGTCGTGGCTGTATGAGTGAGCTTTAGGAGGGGCTGGTAGGCAGATTTTTTAACCTTTGGACAGAGCCATGCTAAGCTAAGCTTACCGCCTGCTCCCTGCAGTATGAGGAGTGGTATCGCTCTTCGATTTAAGAAAGCAAATGCGTATTTCCCAAATTGTAATGAGCATCTGTCCTTGGCAGATCATTTATTCCATTGCTGTATTGACTGATAGCTTTCAATTCTGTTCTAATTTGACCACTGGGACAGACTCTCATTTATTTACTTTAAAACTCAGTGTTTCAATAAAATGACCACATATTGTATAACAACCCATAATCCAATAAAGTTTTGATTCAAATAGCAAGTAGACATAATGAATTCTGATATTTGTTTATGAAGCACAAGTTCAATGTGCTTACTGTCAGTTTTCATGGATAAATGTGTTATGAGGCAAAGATGTGTGCAAGCTGCATTTTATGAGGGAACGAGAAATCTGATTTCATTTTGTTTGCTGGAGACATATTTTAATGCCAGCAATAAATGTATGCCCTCTAAATCATATCTGTACACAGTGTTGATATGAGACGCATGTTAATGTCAGTTGATATTAAAAGCCTCCTTTGTCTCTCTGTTTACATCCCAACAAGGCAGGAAGCCTCAGTGGATTTCATCAGTCTCACGGCTCCCGGATGCCTCACATTCTCACCCGCACACTCGCCCACTCACTTTCTCTCCCTTTATACCCCCCCCCCCTTTTACTGCCCAACAGAGCAGCAACGCGTACCGAATATCAGCCTATAATTAAAAAGTTTACAGTCTTCATTCAGTCTGGATTCTTCCCTCTGAAGTTGTCATGGTTACATTTCAAAGAGGATCATTAGTTTTATGGTGACATGAATATTTACTTATTATTTTGCATTATATTTATATTTGCCATTGTATAAGGGTTCTGCAATACTCAGTATCATCAGTAATGTTAAGGAAGAGAAAGATTAAGCAGAGGGGTTGTTGTGTATTTAAGGGAGAAGCACTGAGTGAATCAGATAACAGTTTCTACATCATATTGTTTTGATAAAACACTGACATGCTCCTTCATTACCTGACAGGGCTGTAGTTGTACTTGTTGATTTAGACTGGAGCAAGCCCAGTTCTTAAATGCTTCATTCCAATAGAGACTGATGACTTTCTCCTACCTTTCATTGCTAAAACTGAGTGGATAACGTGCATTGCAGAATCAATCCAAAGTCTTTAGAGTGGTGACGTGCGGAAGTGGTGTGCTTGTAAACACTGTACCATATCACGTTGCTCAGGACATCCATTTTCATGTTTTATAAAAGCTGTCTTGGGTTACAAAGTGATTTGCTAGAACCCCCAGTTTGTTTCACTATGGAAGAGAATGGAAGGAGAGCATTGTTTCAGGTAAGGCGTGTCCTTGAAGTAAGAGGCGTACGTTTGCTGTTCTTGCTTCAAGCAACTCATTTATATTTAGAAATTCCCAGTCGATTAGTAGGTGGTGAGATCTCTGATCGTGTGGTAATGCAAAACTAAACTCATTCCAACACACACTATCCTGCTGCCCAAAATATGCACTAAAGCATCAAATGTGGATGAATTCATAGCTGACAAAAAAAAACACTACAAATGCACCATTTTCCCCTGTTAGTGGCAGTTATTCTCTAAAAACTGTTCGATATGATTTTGAAAATGAATAAATGAAAAAATACATCTTCAGTAGGAAACAATGGGCTTGGAGCTGAGTGAGTAAGTGAGTGGACCAACAGATTATTAGTTTTGCTCTTTTTCAGGGGATTATATAGACCACCTATATAGTCTTCAAGGTTGTATCAATCCATTTATACTGTTTGCACACTGAGAAATAGCCAGTTTGGTGCACAACATGATCAAGAAGAACAATTTACAATCAAATTTATGTGATCTTCTTAGTCCCATGTGAACCACAGGTTTCATTATGTTTATACAGCCAAACACAAAATGCTAATTACCCCTGCACAGATCTTCCCTTCCATCTACCACAGTCTGGCGGTTTAAAAGGGCGTAAAATCCACCATTTTGTTACCAAACAACTGCAGTGTGATTCCACAACTGCAGCTTTCTTTCTTCTAGTCAAAGTGGAGATGTAAGTTTTAACAGGAAGACTCACTTCTGTGCACCAGCTTTCAATCACTGAACAGCTAATTAGTCCACAGCTTGAACTGCACACCTCCTGCTGTTTACAGCCCCTTTTCATTAAAGGGCTCTTCATCATGTCAACAAACAAAGTTTAAGGAGTCATGGCTTGAATGTGCTGAGGTAATGGCTAAAGGTGTAACATTCAAATAAATTAAAATGTGATACATAAAACAAAGTGGATGGCTTTACGTCAGAGTTTGCAGCGTCCTTGCTAAAGTACTCCAGGATTTGTCGAATTTGACCTTTCTGAAATAATATATGCAAGCAAAACACTATAATCAGAAATTCATAGCGATTCAGAACAAAGATGTCCTTTACAGTTCATAAAGTGACTGCATGAAACAGTGGCAACAATGCCCTTTTAACAGACGCTCGCCCTCTTCACATCGTTTAGTTGTTACTTAGTCATGCATGAATGTGACTATTGTTCCCTTGAGAGAATACAGCTATACAGAATACAGCTATACTGTACTGTAGGTTATTCATAGGATTGAGAAACAGTTTTGATCACAACCAACCACACAGCCTGAAGCAGAAGAAAGAAATTATTGGCACCTCAGAGCCCGCAGAGGGAGAAAATACCGACATCACATAAAGCTGTGTCAGCACAAACTAAATGACTGACCCCAATGGTTTAAAAAAAAATAATAAAAAATTGGCGTGGCTCTTGGCCTGCTACCAGTAGTAAGGGATGTTTTTTAGCTAAATTGGCTCACAAAGTATTAATCGTTCATAAATGTTTATGCAACTGCATCTTGAAATAGAGGCAGAGGAGAAGGAGGAATGCTGCTTGGCTGCAGTGAGAGTAAAAAAGGTAATAGAGGTAATAGTATGCTGCAAGGATGACGTCCTTTTGTAGGCCAGCCCAGAAGTTAGCATTGCCCTGGTTCCCTCCACAGAAAGCAGTGGCGGCTCTATCTTGAATGACACCCTGGGCGAGACCCCCTTCGAGCACAAACTGTTATGTTTTATTATAACAACATAAGTGAAGCAGATAATTATATTTCTCGATCGCACAAATCCTTCATCAGAAGAATTGGATTTAACTATTGCACTTGGAACAGGAAACACACTTTTTAAGGTGCACAATCTCCACCTCCAACATTGCCAAAAGACAATGAACACAGTTCTGCACAAAATATGACAGTATAAGTTTTCAGAACTTAGAGAACCACAAGGACATATTATACAATTCAGAAAAACAAAAATGTGCATGAACTATAGGCCTGTATTTATTATATTATGAATGAAATGTGTTATTTGGAAGAAAGTTGAGGTGTGACTGACTTACAGTGGATCCCCCGTTTCCCCCCCTTGTCCGTTCCATTAGGGAGACCCAGAAGTGAACTGTCCCCCACGCCCCTTCCCCTTCTCACACAGCTTCTGTGCACAGTACAGTTCCAACTCCCATGGTCACATGACTTTATAATCACCACTAGGATTTAAGTGTTCGACGCGATGACGTTTAATGTCCAACAACCTCTAGCCACTTGATAGCAACTGCCTTTTTTTAAAGATATGTACAAGCATTATCATTAGAACAAAACACGGACCTTTTTCATGCATCTAACCAAAAACCTGTATTTAAAAAACCCTTTGACCCATTAACAGATTTTAGGATTCATGGATTCAAGAAGAGAGGGAAGAGAGCTGAAAGTGCTAAGATAACCCTGCCAGCTCCTGCAGTTCATTGCTACTACCCCAACCTCACTATTTGCTGCATTATGTGGTGATTACTTGCTGTCAGTCATTTCTTTAAACATTGAAATATTGCATCACCCTTAGCTCAGAATAAAACCTCTGCTTGTCCCTGCGAGTGGAAGTTTTTAATAATCGGTACAAAGCTTTAGACACGTAGGATCAAGGACTACTACTGCTCAAGGTGTGTTTGTTTGCACTGGTGGAACAAAAGTCCTAGAAGTGAGTGAGCAGGATGGTGGTGCAGCTGCAGATTTTGAAAGTGATTTTTTTTCTAAATAGGGTCCACTGCAGAGAAAGAAAAGTTAGTGTAACCTCATAATAGAAGTAGCAGCTGCTAGTAGGAGAAAAAAGAAACTAAGGGAAGCAGACCTTTAAATACCACCACTCCCATCTCTCAGGTGCAGCAAGTTGCCTTGATGATCCATGCAGACTCCCACAAAGACTCCCACAAACAGGTGAAATAAATTGGTGAGGCAAACAGGGTAGGGCCACACCAATTACAGTATGTTGAGACTTTAGTCTAGAGTCAACTATTTAAAAAACTATTGGACAGATGGCATTAAAATTTAATAAAATCATTCATCGTCAATAAAAAAAATCAATCCACTGGTATGTTAACATAAAAAAGTAAATTAAAAGCTGAAATTGAAATTATTTATAAAAAAAACAATAAATGTCACATGTGGTTATTGTGTCATGGATTTCTACCTCTTCCAGGTCTGGTTCTTTTATTTGAATATTTTCCTCTGCTCTACCTGCCTGTCACTGCAACAGTTTCTCAGAGAAAATGAATGGAAGTTGGCAGCTCTGCTTGGCTTGCCACGTTTGGTGTTTAACTGCACTAACAACAGCAAAGTTCTCTCTCCGTCTTTCATCCATCCAACACTTTTGATTCCTGGTGTGTAATGAGCGTTACAGGATCAAAGGGCTGCGGCCATGGCTACAGACTTTTTAGCCCTGCTTAGGAATTAATTTACATTTTAATGTTGTGTGGAAACTATTATTGTAGTTATCATAGCAATCATCAAATCACTGAAAATGATTTTTACTCAAGATATCCATCAGTTTATGGCTTATAGCACTATCTGAGCTGGTGGGGTTTGATGGGTATTGGGGCCTGATGTTGCTTAGAGAGAACCAGCTAAAATGTATGTGTGAACAATATAAGAAAAAAAACTAATTCTGACTTTTGGAACCTATACAACACCTCATCATAGTAACTTCAAACCATGGTTGCACTATGAAAATCATACACTTCTCTGCTAAACCCAATAACCTGAATCAACTGTCCTCCCTCCATGACTGCTTAGTTGCCGCCGAAGACTGGATGTCTCTCAATTCTCACCACCTAAATCCTAACAAAACTGAAATTCTTTCAATTGGACCAGGCAATTCTGTCTCTACAGTTGAACTATTTATTGGACCACTATGCACAAATATCACATCTTCCGCTAAGAATCTTGGTATCATCTTTGACGAGTATATGACTTTTGACCATCATTTTACAAAACTTGTGCAGGCCTGTTTTCTTTAGCTACAAAATATTTAAAAAATCAGATGCTTTTGTCTTCCAGAAATCTCAAACTATTAATTCACACCTTAGTTTTCTTTTGCCTTTGCTGTTTTAACAATACTGTGGAATCATCTTCTCCAATCACTCTTTGGACTGTTTTAAGCGGCCCTTCAAAACCCACCTCTATAGGCAAGCCTTTTTATAGATCTCCTTTCCTGTGTTTGTTTACTTAGTTTTGTTGTCTGTCTTTTTAATTTATTAATTTCCTGTTGTTTTATTTATCCATATGACAGTACTTATATGTTTGTATATGATTGTGTATGTATACATTTTTATGTGAATATGCGTATATACACGTGTGTATGTATGTGTGTGTTTATATTTATTTGTTGGTTTGTGAAGCACTTTGTGTTAGCACAGTGCTATAAAAATAAAACCTTTATTTACTTAACTAAAAATAGTTCTCTAGGCTCTTGTTTAAAAAACAAACTTTTGCAGTTTAAAAATGGATAATAAAACAAATAATTTACATTTTTAGCGGCTTCTCTTTGGTCTATGCGGAAAATGCTTTTTTGGTCACTGGGGATTGTTTGTTTAAGTACCACAGACTGGGACAAATTGGCGGCAATGCTGCCCTGTGAACCATATCCATCTCTCTAAATAGATGCATGTTTCAAACCAAAAAAATGCAGCAGAATTGGAACATAACGTCTGTGGTTGGAGCTTTATAGAAGCTGATTTCACTGCTATCCAGGACCACGATGCTACCTTTGCCCCCAGTGTTTATTTTCATCGTGAAGTGACAAAATCACATCTGGCTCTGCAGATTAGTGCCAGTTACTCAGTAATTGCTTATCTCTGGCTTTCAAAATTGAAATGGGCCCATATATCAAAGTTTTTTTAAATACTGCCAACAGTATGAGCAAGCTGTCGTATGTGTACATGTATAACTACATTTTCCTCTGGATCCTGCAAATGTAAGATTATGAAACTTTGCTGTATGTGTGTTTGAGGGTTTTCAGTGAAAGACAGCAAGAACTATAAAGTGCAAACACTTTGTCACTGTGCCATGTGGGTGTAATCTTTTTAAAATACGTTTATTGATACAGTTTAGATTGCAACTCAGTTCATAAATACAAACTGTATACAGAAAGTAAAATAAATTTAAGAGAGTTTACTGACATAATCGATTGCATTACTAAAATGTGTTCTATATCCATTTGTTTGCATAGAATGTGTGGGGATCCCCTTTGCGTACATCATGGTACAAACAGATAAAAACTATAACATCCTGTAAGTCTGACACATAAGTTCTCAGTCTCACAAATCTCAAGCAAACACTGAATTTTTCCACACTTTTAAAATCTGTAACCAGTGACGGTGTCAAGGATCCGTAACTGGTACCTTTATGTTTATTAAGCGTGAGAGTTTAGTACAAAAAAATCTCCTCCTTTGAAATAGTGGGCTCGTATTTACACTTGGTTGGTGTTGGGCAAATATGACATGATATGATATCAGAAGCAACATATTTCATTTGAGTCCTTGTTCTGCTTTTTGTGCTCCACTGAAATGACACCAAAGGTCACATAACACGTTTCTGTGAAGCCAAAAGAAAAGGCAAGATTACCACACCTGGATCAAACAACACACTGCAAATATATTGGTTAGCATTTGTTTTAGCCAACATGGAGTGCAGTAAGTGCATGAATTACGCAAAAAAAAATCTTTACAGCCCGGTGTGCACATTCATGTGACCACCTGATACACCTGGCAGGTAAAAACACTTCATTCAGAAGTATCTACTGTATAAATACCATTGATCCAGTACCCACAAATAGGCAAAAGTGAGCAAAAACACGCACACACACAACAGCTCAAAGACAAAATATATTTCTTTAAAGGTTTTACACTCACTGCAAATGAAACAGAAATAAAGGTATTACAAATACATGGCACTCAACATCCTGTGATAAATCTCAACAACCAGCACAGGTAAAAGCAAATCAAATCAGTGAATAAAACTTAAATGACAACGAGGGAAGAACATTTCCATCCACCAGACGAAAAGCTGAAATTCACATCACTTGCATTGTTTTATTGACCAAATCATTGTATTAGAGACTGCACGACAATGGCTGCTTTCCTGCAAAAAAGAAATGCCTGTGTTTTCATTGTTAGCCAAAATTAAACCAAATGGTTGCCTGCAACATACGAAAAACAGAGAATTCAGGAAAGCCTGTTCCTGTTTGTCATGGAAAAAACATGCAACAGTTGAGCTGATACAAGCAGAGCCTCCACCATTAAACAGCTGACTTATGGTAGTGTTGAGATTAATGAAATATTTAAACCAGCTTCAAACAACACAGGTGATATTCATATTTAACCACAGGCAAAATCCCTTCTCTGTGGGAACTTCCTCAACAAAAAGCACAGAAACCAGCACTGATGATGCAACAACAGGCCACATTCCTATAAATGTGTGTTTAACATCCTCCACATTTACAGTTCAAGTTAAGCTTTTTGCATTACACAGACTTCACTCCTCTTCATGCAGCCCTTTAGGTAACATTTAAAAAAAAAGATAAACCCCTTTTCTTACTTTCCTTTCAACTGAGGCATGACACTGAGAAAAGCCCAGTCAATAACTCACTCTCAGCTTTATGGGCATCTTATTCCAATAATCCTAAAGAAAAGTCTTTGTATGAAGACGCAGAAGAAGAAGCTCTTTTCTCAAAAGTGAAATGGCACAAAGTCGCATGAAATCTTTGTCTGCCTTTCTGTGAAAAAGACACTCGACCTTGAAACGTCCTCAGTTCGCCATCAGTTGTTGGTGAAAGGACAAAGATAGAGCTGTTGCATGAGACAAACTAGTCAAAACCCTGACAACTGAGGGTCAAGTTGGGCATATCAAATGTATGATTGATGGGGAAGCTGCTAATCCTGCTAACTTTCATCCTTTGACAGTTATTGTAATGATAAAGAAATGGAAGGGAAAGGCTTTTCACAAAGAGCATTCAAACTTGACTTGTCGCCAGTCCCATTTAGATAACATCAGTTGTTTTCTGCAAATTTGATACAGGACAAATGCTTTAATGACACACTAAGATGTATTTTTTTTTCAGCGTATCTGTAGCTTGAGGTTAGTCGACGCTGAGTGAAGATTGGCTAATGAGCCAATCAGCTGAAGCCCATTTTCCAGGCCTCCAGCAGCTCAGAAACACAGATCAAACACTCTGTCTGCAGCCTGGCCTCACCATCGTAAGCCGAAGAAAGCGAGGAGCGCGGCTTAATCTGGGGTGGCACCAGTTCACTCGGCTGATAACACGGCAAACAAGAGAGGAGGCATGACTCATACTGAACTCTGCCAGAGCTCAGCACAAGGGTCGGGTAAAAATATTAAAATTGAAATATGCTAAAAGGAAATTTAAGTTTGATCGAATGTGGCCAGTGCTACTCTACAGCAGACTGTAAAAAGAAGACTGATTTGTCTGTTATAAGGGATCAAATGTTTGACTTTTAGTAATGGGACAGTTTCTGTGACAGCTGTTGCTGCTCTTGGCATGTTGGTGATGATAGTAGCATTGACTTACAAGATGCAAAAAGAAAGGCAAAAAGGCCTGTACTTAAATAAGTTTAGACTATTTTCTCTGAATAAAAAGTTTAATTAACACCTGACAAAAAGCTCCAGGGCTTGTCTCCTTTTCTTTAGTGTTTTTTTACGCTCAGAGACAAAGAAAGGCATCAAAACTCTCTGGAAACCAATTTCACACATATGATTACTCATGTGCCACCAGAACGATATAGCACCATGAAGATTACGAGGACGTCAGCGAAATGTGGAAACTGGGTGAACCAGGAAACAGCATGAGATAAAACACAAAGGACTGCTGCACATGTCATTTTGGGTAGATTAAATCCAGTATTCTTCCAGTTTCTGTATGGATCATCAGTGATATGATCAGGTGACATCATTATATTATACAAGTAGCATACAATATAACAGGATGTATCATTTTCAACATACTTGTCTAGGTTTTTATCTCCAGAATAGAACTGTCATTTGAAAACTGTTGCATTTACAAATGGATGGTCATGATAGAAAGCTTACCAAACAACTAAACTGACTCAGAAATATAAAGGACATCAAAGTGTGGTGGGTAAATCTTCACATTTCTGACAATTTGAAAAATGTTTTAGGTGGATTTTTCATTTTTAATGAAGAAAAAGAAAATCTCTCTTTGCTGTAGATCTTCAAGTTATGATACATTCCCTACAATTTTAATTTTAACTGAACATTTAAAATACTGTAAGCATTCCAGTTAAATATACACCACGTGGTAGCTTTATATTGTAAAATATAATACCAAAACCTGCAAATTTACAGAAAAGAATACAGTAGAGATGACCTCAATGTCATCAATGCAATGTAGCTATGGCCTTGTGTCATATATTGACAAGAAATGAAACATTCTACGAACTAGGAATATGTTAAAAATAACTTTCTTTACAATTCTGTGTAATCTACCCTGTCCTCCACTCACCACTGTATACATGCTTTAAGTTGTAGCAGAAATGTCTGCAGATGAAAAGAGATTTAGTGCAGTAAAGCGTGGCCTGAGGGAGCAGATGACTCCCCATTACTTTTAGGATGAATTTTTTCTTCTTCTTTTAAATGAGACACTGTCAAATTGAGATCAAAGCAGCGTTTTTCTCAGACTGCCTGAAACCAGCTTCTGAACCTCTGAAAACTTGATTTGTTATCATTGACTTCACTGTTGTATGGCACTGGGTTCTTTGTGATACACTTAACATCTGGGATTTCAGCACAACAGGTAATATAAGACAGAAACTAGAGAAGGGAATAAACGTAATAAACCTGGCCAATCAATCAGCTTTTTCCACCAGCATTACTCTTCAGTTTTCCAGATGTCACTGACTGTTATAGAGAGCCGAAGCCTGCACACTGTCTAGCTAGTCAGCCAATATGTGGTTTAACTTAACAACCCCCTCCAAGATGATGTAACAAAGTAGAATGAATACTACAAAGTCATGTTGCTTCATGGAAGTTGCAGTTGCTAGATGCTAAATGCTAAAATAGATGCTAAGATCATTGCATTATCATTTAGATACAATTGAAATACAGGGTAGCTAGGAGAGCAGTACTTCAAGTCTCTACTAAAGAAAGCTCAGCCCTCAAAAATAATACATTATATGAAGTTCGCACTGAAGAGGTTTCTTGTTCTGTACATAGAATTTATAGTTATTTTTTTCTTGTCAGGAAGGATCCAATGACTACTGCAATCAATTTGAGCAAACGCCTTTTATTTTGGCATCATTGAAAACTACTCCATGAACGGCAGTTTCAGACTGAAGAATGAAGAAAAATGTGAATATTCAGGATGGATGTTAACCCCAGTGCGTAGCCAGAAAAGGAAGTACAGAGCACTCAGCATAAACACACAGGGATGCATTATATAATGTGATCTGGTCAAATCCAATGTCCAAGTAATCATTTACTTTTAATAACTTTTTTTGTCCGATTGCCATGTTGTTTCTGATCTGATAATTGATCCGATGATTGGTAATTAGGTTATTCAATAATTGGATTTTTGTTGCCTGGTTCTGCATTAATCTGATGGTTGCAACTCTTGTGTAATCCTCTGTATAATTTCCTTCTCTGCTTTTTCTTTTTACTTTTGGTTTCTGTGTTTGCTTCTCTGAGAGTCATTCAACACGTTCTGTGGAGCAGAAGAACAAAACAAAAGCTCACGCATAGTAGCACAAATTTACACACAGCACACTTGGAGAGAATGCAAAGACCTCGGGCCCAACAGAACAACAACAAAACTAAAATAAAGCAGGTTTCGTGTTTGTGGGAAACATCTGAGCTCAGCAGGAGTGACAAATACAGGAAGGAGAAGGCATAAAAACAAAACCAGCTTGTTCTCCACAGGCGAACATTGTATACATTGCTGTACATGCTAACTCAATGAACATCCTTTAACATTATTTTTTTTGCCCTTTTAGTATAAAAACACATACTGATGTACATTATAAAAAGGTTTTCCTTTTTGCAAAAGAGCAGTGTTTCTCTTTCGTCAGCATCTATCATCTGATGTGCACCGACGCGGCTATGTATACATTATTTACATATACAACCGTATAAAAAAATTGGATTTCTCTTGTGTACATGTATTCAAAAAACAAATACATCAGATAGGTTCCATTTTGTTGTGAAATATTTCTGAAAGTCGTTTAATATACAGCGACAGAGAAGCTGAGAGACAGCAAGAAGGCTGGTACACCTGACTCGTGAAAAGGATGTGACACTTTAAACAACATGAGATATAAATAAATGCTGTGCGTTACTATGAGTGAATTAAAGAGTTATCACAAGCTGCTTGGCCAAATGGTGTAGTTTCTCGTGGGTGTTATGACACAACACCTTTATGCCTTTACAAGTTATTGCATCTTAAAAGGTCAAAATCTGATTTGATAATGTTGACTGATGCTTCCATGTGAAAGAACCATAAAGCAGAAGCAGAGCTTGTCAGGAAAACAAAAGAAGTATACATTGTCACTGAATGTTTTGCTGATATGCTCCGTATGAACACTACAACTTTGCAGATAAGTTCATTAGAAACAGGTTTGTCGATGAGAATTGTACCCTATGGCCAGAAAAAAATGTTAAGTCAAATTCAATGCAATTCCCCTTTTTTAAATGTTTTTTAAATAATCTCTCTTTCTAGAATATCTGTGCATGGTTACACTGTTACAATAATACTAATAATATGGTTTGAATACAGAAAGAAAGCAGTGCTATGATATTGTATATAAATACAAGAAATTAAAAGAAGTTTTCTCGCCAAACTGGTCTCCACCTAAAACCCAGGAATTCACATGTCACAAACCAACATGCTTTTGACATCTAACCTGTTAAGATGAGAAAATAGGAGTGTTAAGATGTAATGATCTTGTGTGGTAACATGTTGGTAAAACTAAATGTATTTGGCCAAGTAGTTTGCGATAAGCAGTGGAAATGAGACCCATCAGTGGCATAATCTGTATGTTAAACTTCATGTTCATCACCTAAAACATTAATAGAAACACATACATGTTTTCACACAGAATATTTGATCATGAAAAGCAAAGTAACAAGCGCATCAGCCCAAACTGGGGAAGCTTAGGTGGTAAATAGAAAAAGAAAAAAATCCCTCATCCTTTTGCAGAGTCAGGTGTTGACAGCAGGGGGCGCTACAGTCAGATGTGGCTGAAGGTCTTTGCATTCACACAGAGGGAGAGATTTGTAGATGGGATGAAACTGAACTGAAATCAGAGGTCAGGTTACTCGTTGATGCCAAAGAAAGTCTGTGTGATGTGCTTCTTCTTGCCACAAGTGCATTGACATAAGGCACAGGCACAGTTCCCCTCTTTCAACAGAGTGGCTCGCATTAGTTAGTTTTTTTTTGTCCTTTTTTTAAAAATGTCCCAGTGCAAGAAACAAGTAGGGTGACCACCACAGAGGTTCGAGCAGCTTATATTGGACATTTATGACATACAGTATGTTCTTTTAAGTGTTAGAACAGGATGTTGAGCTGTTTTTATCATTGTCTTCATTGCCAGGGTGGTAGGAGGGTGATACTGTTTTGGCAGGAAGAGACATGGACAGGATTTATGCAGGCAAAACATGATACTGACATTATGTGAAATTAAAATAGCTTTCCATTCAGCTTAAAATCAAAAGATTACATCAAATTAAAAAAGGAAATCTCATTAAAAAGAGAAACCATCTGACATACCAGTGGTTGAGGTTTGTTTGCAGCACTTGTGCCATGTGCACGTCATACCAAATGTTAAAAGTTAGGGGAGTAAATTTGAACAGTTGTTGAATGATTTTTCCCAGTTGGGTGAATGTGATAGAAAGTGAACATGGCATAAGTCATAGTTTTTCACGATAGGCTTTGGACAGATTGTACCAAAGATCAAATAGGCTGAATATTTTGCTTGCTAATTTACTGACACACAACTTCGCTGCCTATATACATAACACATACACATCTGCATCTGGTATGTGTTCTGACTGAAATGGCTGCTGTCAATATGTTTACCTTATGTACTATCCCATGAATGTTTTAAGAGAGCTGGACAGACACTGCCAGTCAGCCTTGCTGCCTATTTATTCCAATGGCCACTTGTGGTATTGCAAGTAAAACCATTATAGCATAGGCATCTGTAAAACTTTTAATAGGATGCCTAAAACTGCAAACAAGGTCAGGTACTACGCTGCATTATCAATTTCAGTCCATGAAGGTGTTATATTTGTAAAACTTTCCAAGACACTAGAAAAGCGTGCCATCATCCCAATGTTAAGTCTATGGGCTGAGCGAACCTGTAAACTAGAAAGCTTTTTTGGCTTGTGTGTTGGCCAAGCAATTTTCATTCATTAAGGTGAATGGGTGCCATTTTGAAGTCTGGTATCCAGTTCTTAAAACACATCCATGTCAGGTCCTCATATTCATTATTTTATTTCCTGATACAATTCATATGAGGAATAGTTGTAATTAAGTGCTTAAAATATGCCTATGGAGCTTTAAAATGCCTTATGAGCAGCAGGAAAAGTAGAAATCCTTTCATTATCACAGCTGTGCTAACAATCGGAGAAAGAAAAAGAAAAGATGAGTAAAAGGAGAAGAACAACAGCAGGGAGAGGGAGTCGGTGGGGCCTTTTGCCATGGGTGATCACCCTAGTGATTCTGATACTGAAATGCTGTTGAGGGAGACAGGGAACAGATCAGTGTGTCTTCTAGTACATCTCTGGAGATTTTCCTCTTAGTTTCTACCAGGAGGCTCCTACGAGCAAAGAGTGAGAGTGTGTGTACACCATGTTGAAATATCTAGACTGTGTGAATGCATGTCTGTAAGTTGGTGTGTGTGTCTGTATGTGTGTACGCTATTCATAAATAGCAGTGTCATGTCATGACTGTTAGGGTCAGACCAATATATTACCAATACTGTCCTTTTATTAAATATCAGTGAATCAGCCAGTCAGTGTCCTCCAATATCCATAATATGATGAATGTGAAGGTTCCTTTCTGATCTCAGTTATGTTAAAAAGTTGTTAAAACCTGCAATGCAACCCATTTTCCTTTTTCCTTTATTCTTGTAATTCAGTTTTAAAGCCTAATAACTTCAGCTGTACTGTATGTATAAAGAGCTAATATAGATGTGAATGACACTCACTGGAGAGTTTTAGTCTCCTATGATTCTCTAAATGCTGTTTTCAAAGGCTTTTACTCTCTGAAACATATAAAATTAAAGGAGGAAATATTTTTTAGCATTGAAATATTGGCAAAAATATCAGCTGTCATCAGCTTCAATCCAACATTTTTAGTATTGGCCTGTTAAAACATATCGGTTGAGCCTAAATATCAGTCATCAGTGTCTGTGATTGTAAAGTGTATACATCAGTGTGTCTGTATAGGTACAGTATCTATGATTGTTTATATTTCCATCAGCTCTGGCAGTCTTTGTATGTAGTGTTTGCTGTGAATCAGTCCTAGAGGCAGGCGATCTGTGTACATCTGTCTGTTTTTGCCCGTCTTTCTTTCAGGGTATCTGTGTATTTATGTATATTTGTATGAATCAGTCCTAGAGGCAGACGTTGTTGCTAAACTGGCAGGTGGATCCGGTGCCGGCCTGGGACAAGAAAAGCCTCCCGTTGGGGCAAACGCAAACCTCGTAGACAGTCTGCCTGGTCCCAGAGGACGAGGAGCTGGTGGAGGCCTTCCCCTCAGGCAGCCGCATCAGGCGAATCCTCCGAGCATCCAGAGATATCTGGGGTAGAAGAGAAAAAACTGGTGAGATTGGAAAAAGGGGGAAACATAATAATATAATACAAGTTCCAGTTGTTAAAGAAATACTCTTGACATTTTTGGTTACCTGCGTCAGACTGAACATTTTAGAGGCGTTACGATTGTATACAGAGTGGAATTGAATAAATGTGGATTTTCTCTCAGCGGAAATAATTGAAAATGTTCTTTTGTATCTTGTCTTTATGCCTTTTTTGTATTTCCCTGTGGGTGAAATGTACTATACATCTAAATGTTAAAGATTAAACACAATATATTAGCTCTACTGACTACTCTCTAGTCTACTGACAGGAGCAAAATATTCTGTTTTTACAATTACTCCATTAACATGGGTTCTGAATATAAAGTGTAGTTACATCCATTTCCCTTCATGTTACGTAAGGGTTACGTTGCAGCAACCAAGATACATTTTGACTCAATGTTTTCATTACCCCCCAGCCAGCACATCTTGAAGTCAGGTTACATAGACATGTTACCCACTTGCTGTGCAAAGGATAAATCTAAGTTAAGTAGAGTTTCTTGTTTGCTGATTGTGAATTAACGCGCTTGTACTAAGGCCAGCTGGACAGGACTCTTCTGTCGATGGTCAGGATGTGTCTGGCAAAAGACCAGCCACAGCACAACTCATTCAATCTCCTTAAAATCACTCCTCAATAAACGTCAGCATCTGCATGTCCTGCATGCAAGTGTTCATATCACAACTCCACATACTTTACAGTGATTGACCTCCATATAGTCGTGATTGTTGCTCTTCATTCAGACCAGAAATTGCACAAAAACTCTTCTTTTCCCCTTTCATCTTTACCTCAGCTAACCCCCGCTGAATCATGTGTCTCTTCTCGTCTCTTCACTCTAATTGCTCTCAAAGCAAATCTCTTCACCCACCGTCCTTAGCTTGGGTTTTATTTTTCTACCCAGATCTTCTACCTCACAGTATTGGACTCGCACAAATAGTGACTGTGGCTCTTAACACCTGTGCTCCACATTGTCTGTTGCATAGAATGTTAAGTGGTCTAGATATTGAAAGTCACACTCAATGGCAGAATTTACCCAATTTCTCTGATATGAGATATTGTGTATTTCCATTCATACTTTCAGTGTATTCCAGCTCCCTTAGACATTCTGGGGCGAATTCATAAAGAATGGATTCCGGGTGCTGAGAGTACCATGAATTGCACATCACTCGCAAACGCTATCTGCCCCATCCCAAGGTCCAATTCACAAAAGACATATGGCTATAAAGTGTTTTAGCTAAATGAAATTTGCCAAATTTGTGCAATTTTCTGTAGTGGTCCTAGTAATATTTGTTCTTAAGATACACTGAAGCAGATCACATTATCTGGTTAAGCTACGTTTGAGTCAAAAAAATGTATAAATGCAGTTTTAAGAACAATACTTTCCACTCATGTTTTAAGATGTTTGATTTGAAAGATATCTTATCCTAATGATATATTAACTCCCCCTGCTCTTTCACTTGTTTCTGTTTGTGGGATGTTGCTTGTTTTTCTATGACTCATTCTTTATGGAGTGTTTTCTCAGATTGATTGTTATTTGGGGTGCTTTGACTCTGCCTCATTCCTTTGGGCACATGGAGAGCTGTTTTCTCTCCAGTGTGTAACCACTGCCTAACAATTGTCTCCATTTTTCACAGCAGTAGGATTTATTCTGCTCTTCATGGTGACTATCAGGTATTGTAGTGTCTGTGCCATCTGTGTGCATATGATGTACTGTGGTGTGCTGTTGCATCGCCTGGCTAGAATCTACCGCCATGATCACTGGAAAGTCTACCTGTGACACCCTTAATAAGTGCACTTCAGTTACCACCAGCTCTCTGAGGAAGCAAATAATTTCACTCTAATTGATTCATGATGTGGGAATGTGTGTATTCACAACTTTGTAATTTAAATTTTGCACAACTGTGAATTTTTAAGTAACTGTTTTTTAATTATTGAATTTCATTTACCCTGCCCAAGGACTACGGGTGGAAAATAGCAAATTTGCTAAACCCAGTGCAATGCTCTCCTTCTTGTTTATATAACAGGGTTAATGTTTTATTGTGCACTGTCCCTGTTCAAATAAAATAAATAATAATAATAATAATAATAATAATAATAATAATTGCATGTGGCTTTTAGCGTTGGTGTTTGTGAATTGGACTTTTTGCAATGGGGCTCATTTGCATCGAAAGGGACCAATTTTCTGCCTAATGTATGGATTGTCACTAATTTAAATACGTGGAGAAAGTACTGCAGCACCAAGACGCAATTTGCTTAGAAGCGCAGTTAGAGGTGCACTCCAGCCTTTGCGGGTGCTTTGTGACCAACACGTCTTATTTGTGCAGGTTTAGTGGCCGTAAAAGCTGTGCAATCTTCTTATGAATTTGCCCAATCAATATATGTGTGAGTGTAGTGAATGATAAAGGTCATGTGTTGGATTTGAAGCGTGAACATTAATGCATTGCAAACTGATATCCATGGTAAAAGTCACCCAGAAATGCATCTGGCATAATTTCTTTGGACAAATCTCAAACAGACTGAGGCAGCGGTAGCCCACAGGATAGTAAACCTAAAGGTCAGTTTGAATCCCTGAAGCAGGAGACTGGATATAGGTGAAATGTAAAAGTAAGTCTCTCAAAGCTCAGAAAAGCCAGAATATATTGCACAAACACACTTTTCACTAAGAGATTTATGTCACTAGAAACCAGCTGAAGTACCAGACTGTCAGCAAATTACTCCTCCTACTGTAAATGTCATTAAGAACTATTGAAAACCTAGGTATGAAGGTATTGTAGTTTAAAAAAAAGTTAAAAAGCATACAAATTAAACATAATATTGCAACTGTATGGCTAGATTCTAACTCCAAGTTTTGTTAGTTAAATCTGAGAGGAACATTAAGGTGATGATTAGGTTTTTCATTTTGGAAAATCAGAGGTAAAGAGCAATGAGAGACCAGCTGTTAAGTGTTGAGTGGCTGAGTGATGGACATAACTGTCAATCATCTATTGTTGAGCCTACTTTAAATGTCTCAAATCTTCAAAAGGCTGGTGTTAACTGAAATGACTTCCCTTCTTCACAGTAAGCATAATTATGTTCAGGTGACTTTTGAAGAATGGTTAGTTCCACTGTGCCACGATTTCTGCAAAAACGTTTTCAAGTTCCCTTCAGATATGGTATCAGATTGACTTTTTAAACAGTTTTAAACATTTTACCTGCTATCGTATGATCAAATGGCAGTTACTGTCCATACAGATATGTGGAACTTGAGTAGCCATGCATCTAAAGGCCAGAGCATTCATTGACATATGACCAAAAAAAGATTCACAGAAATGTCTTTATGGCATGTTATGTTTTTGAGAATCTAAAAGCAAAAAAGCTCAGAAAAGTTTACCCTCTGCTGATTTAAAGGTCATTCCTCTATCTAAAGGACAAAAAGAGAGCACAACTCCAGAAAATTCCTTCTGCCACCTCACCACAAACGCCGACACACAACCACTCATCCACTCATTTTACTCCCTTCAGCCCCACATTGATTGGAACAAACTGTCTTTCTTCCTCTGCACAGACACAAACCACTGCTGCATGAATCCCATCTCTCTGCCCTCTTCTCCCCTCCTCCCTCCTCCCTCCCGCCCTCCTGGGGCTCCTACAGAGCTGGTGTTTCACTGGCCGAGGAGAGGAGGAGCTCTCCAGCCATACAAAGGTAAAGGAGCCATTACCAGGCACCTCGGGGAGGCATCACAATCAAATGACCTGGAACACTTTTAAAGCAGAGTCTCAGTTGACTTCCTCAGACAGATGCTGTTGAACAAATCTTTCACCACGAGGGGCAGACAGTGTGAAACACTGAAAGAACCTGTGTGTAAGTATGTGTCTGTGAGATTGGATTATCTTCGTGTGTGTAAAGCTGAGAGTGTGAGTGGACACTAGTGAAGGACAAGCAAGTAAAGATAAGACTTACTGTTTTTAGTCTTTACAGATTTTCACTAACAAATATATATCCATAGTTCCAACAGATTTTTTGATTTTTACAGGTTTTCATTTAGTTTTCTTTTTTTATTTGATTTTATGTCCCCAGACATCCCAAAAATGTGTTTTAATTACTGCTGCCACAAAAAGAAAAAGCTCCCTCCTCTTTTGGTGGTTATTAACTTTAACTAAATTGTCTATGTATACAACAGTGTTTGTGCTGCAAATGGCAAAAATAATAATAATATTTTTTTTGGGGGGCGGGGGGGTTGGTATTTAAAAAACAATTTCCATCCATTTTCAATCTTCAAAATAAACAGAGATATAGATAATGAGATAGAAATATATACATTGAAGGCTCTCTACACACAATCAGTGGCAGAATGGCGTGAGCCAGTGATTTATTAAAGAGATGTTCATCTTTTATCTGACCAACAGCTGTTGATCTAAAGCTGCACCCTAGTAGTCGACTTACCCGCCGAGAGGAGTCTTAGTCACTTTTCATCAATCAGGTAGTCACAGAAAAACTAAAACAACATTGAACTACTATCAGGGGGTCGCTGCAACATGGACCTTTTCCCTTGTAAGACAGGAAGTCATTAAGTGGTGCACTGTTGTATGCATGGATGTCTAAACGGCATGAATTGTGTTCACTATTGGCTGTTTTCTATTGACTACTAGTCGAATAGGAAAATCTTTAGTCGGGGACATCCATGATCTAACCTGAAAGTGTCCTGTAATTAACAAAAAATTCTAAATCTCGATTTTTGTTTCACCCCAATAGTAAACACACAGATTTCTTTTAGTGTTTTTCTTCCAATGGAATATAATTGCCAGTGTTAAACTGAAATACAGACACAGACGGTCTTTGCCAGGTTTGTCGTTTGCTCTTACAAAATTGGCCTTTTCTACATGGCACACATTGGTGATGTAAGCCTACAGTCCACTCTGCCTCTGCATCATACTCTGAGCAGAACCTGGAATGTATCAGTGATTAGCTACACTGTTACAATGCAATGTCCACACAATGTTTGTGTAGTGAGAGCAGCACATTAGTAAAGCAGCAGTTTCAACGGTTCTCTGTTGTGACCACACTCAGCTGTGATGTAACATGCTACTATAGTGCATTACTCTAAGTACATTACTTCTGCACACAGTGTGGAAAAAGCATGTTGTCACCACCAGTCGGCAGGCCAAGCCAGATCATTAGACTGGTAGAAGTTACTCTTCAAGAAAACGTGAATGTGTAATCTAGTGTCAGTTATGTGTCTATGAGTGGCTTCAGTAATCCACAGTGTTTCATTATATACAAGTGTGTGTGTGAGTCTATTTCTGTATCTGCCTATGTGGTTTGTGGGTGTCTAATGACCAAAACCACGCTGTAATTGCTCTGGCGGCGCCAAGGGGGTCCTAAAGAGGGAGAGTGTCTGTGTGTGTGTAAGACAAAGGTTTGACAAATGCACATTTGCAACACTAATGGAGTGTGAGAACGTGAGTCTAATTATATGAATTGACCATCAAGGAGTTCAACAGCCTCATTTTCGACCACACATCCATGACAGCTGCAAGAAGATGCGGTGTGGGCGTGGCTTAAGACTGCTACTGTGGTTAATTTGGACCGAATTGAATCCAAGGGCACCTTCTTGAAACAGTTTTTCTCTCCTCGTCCATCTCATATCAGCAGCCCGTCTTAATGTATGAAACTGTTTTTGTGGGAAACTTTTAAACACTTTCTTCTCTCTAATCCCTCTCTGCTGATTTTAACAGATCTGACATGACACGACTGGTGCAACCTAAGGTGGGAAATCCTTTTATCAGCGCAGCCGACCGTGATGAATGTGAGTACTGATGTGTGTAGCGAATCAGGGATGGTTGGAGGAATTTAGGAGCAGAGAGGAAGGGATGAAAGAAGGCAAAAAGCAGCATGAGGATGAGGAGAGTGAACAGGAAAAAAAGACAGTAAATAAGCAAAGTTAAAGACAGAAAGAGGACAGAGGAAAGAGGAGGAGGAAAGAAAAGGGCAGGAAATTGTAAGGAAGAAAATATGGATGCAAAAAAAAATGCATGTCAAAGACTCAAAAAGAACTGAATGAGTGACTGAAGGGAGGATGGGAGAGAAAGACAAACAAACAACTTCTGTCCTCTGTTTTCCAGCTTTTCTGTGAGGCTCTAACAGATTCTGGTGAATGGCCAGAATGTGGGAAATTGCCACCAGCCAATAAGCATAATGCTGGTCCATGTTGGCTGAGGGAGCTAACTATTGTTTGGACTGTTTGCTAAAAATAAGTTTGGACAGGAGAAATATGGAATTGAGATGGAGCCCCATCAGCCAGCATGGCCAGAGGACAAGAAAAGTTAATTTCTCAACTTGCCAGTACACAGTGGGAGGTTTTATGTTTCTACAAAAAGCACGTTTGAAGTTACAGGACTGCATTTAACAAAGACAATTAGTTCATTCTCTGGAGAAATCAAGCTGTTTTAGCTGCTCCTTTGTTGTCAAATAAAGAACCGAATGAAGGATTAAAAAACAATGTAGGCTATATTTCAGTTTTAAAACCAGTGGCATTAAATTCTCATAATTTGAAATAATGATTAAATCCTTGAAAATCTTACTGTTCTGTATATAAGGACAAGACAGCCCCTTTTCATAGCAGACATTGTGACTTGTAAAAGCAAAGGAGTTACAAATTATTAACTCTGTTCAATTCAAATGTCCTAAGTCATAAGAGTGTGACAGTGAGCCAGAATGCACAATACTAGGGCCCAGAAACTTAAGTAGCTAAATGGAATTCAGCCATCATTAATTTTATTATTTCACACCTGCGCCTTTTCTACTCTGACATGTTAAAATGTCTTGAATGTCCCTAATTGAAGTGTATTAGTGAGTTTTAGTGAAAAGTGTTGTGTGAATGTGTGACTTATTTTTCAGTGAATCTCTTTAAATGTCACATTGTTCCAAAAAATTATTCACAATTTGAAAAAAAAACTCACATCCATTTTTACAGTGATTGACAATGATTGATAAGATGGTAAGCGGTAATTAATGATGATAGAAACAGAATCCACTTTTTTTTAGATGTGAATGCACCCAAAATGTCAGTAATAATACTTCTTGCACAGGAAAACAGTGTGTGCAGGACTACAGTAAGTATGGTAGGTCACAGTAGAAGCTTTACAGTTAGCCTTTACTTTGTATTCCTAATACATCAACACCAACCTCGGGGTGTGTTTCCAAACTGTCTGATCAACTTGATATATTTTGTGACACATCATAATTGTTTTAGTAATGTCCCAGTGTTGCCAAATCTCAGTAATTAACATAGTACAATGCCATTGTTACCAAAACTATGAAAATAAGACGTGAAGTTGCAATAAACCAGAATTTGCCTGCATTTTCTTGATTTGGTGCAGTCTTTGACCTTCAAACAGACAAAATGTTCATTAGCAATGTTGACACACCTCTCCGTCTTTGGACTCCAGTCTCAGCTCATTCCTGCAGATGGCCTGGATGTCTCCAGCCTCAGCCAGGATCTGGATGCCTTTAGGAGCCTCCATCAGTAGAGAACGAGTGGGAGACTCCAGTCTGGGAACAGACAAAGGCAGAGAGGCTCTGTTAGTGGGAAATGTTTCTACTTAATGTCTGGATGATAAAGAAAATAAATTCTTAAAACAAAAGGTAGGAAACAAGATACGAAAGAAGTTTAAGATGTGAATACACTCAATTTGTTTTCTTTGTTATGATCCTCAGTAGAAAGTTTGACTTTGTTCCATTTTTTTAATTTAACTTTTCAAACAAGCTAATTAGAATGTAACAAGGTCGTGTAAACAAAAGTCACAATTCCGAAGCAGCCTGTTTATTAGACTGTTTTAGCATTCTGTCATCACAGAGATTTTTATCACTTTCACCAATATAAAGACTCTTCAAGTAATGAGAACCTCCATGATTGTTTTTCACTAATAACTGAATGGTTATGTTTAAGGATATGAATAGACAGTAATGTAAGATTTCACGTAAGATACCAAGAGTCTGTTTACGCCTGGTATCAACATGCATCTTGGGTGATCTGATCATAAGTGGACAGTTCTAAATACAAGTGTAAACAACCACTGAGACACATTGTGATCCAATCACTCAAACCACTTGCAGAGGTGGTCTGGGACACAGTTGACCATATATCTTTTGTAGTGTAAACGCTAATGCATCCTGGGCCGCATAGAATGACTGCCTACTGACATCCTGTTAGTACACACAGAACTAGCTGTCTATTCGGTTCACTATAATGCAAATTACATGCTTAGGCTCTTTTCCCTGTCACGATAAGTAGTGAACACACTGTCTGTTTCAAACGATTTGACCACTGAACTACTAACTGCAATAGCTCTACGCTCCCTTAAAAAACACAACACAATTTTGAGAGTTACTGAGTGAGGAGAAACTTCATAAACTTTGCTCATAGTTATGATCAGTGATCACCTAAACAGAAATCTGATATATATTTTCCAGTTCCATTAGAAATCAACAATTGTTTTAAACAATTTACAATTGACATTGAATTATGGGATGTTGAGGGCTGCAATAGCCTGGTTCCAAACCTCTGAACCACTGCCACCATCTCAGCTTTGTTCTCTGATTCAAATGTGTCTGCTACTGTGCCAATTTTGCCAAGCAGCTATTTTGGATGGTTAAGGAAACAATCGACCAGTCAGAGCTTCATTGGCAGCATTAAGAATAAAATAAACCTAGCTATCTAGGTACATCTGTGAAAAATAGAAACAAGAAAACAAGAAAAGGCACAAAAATGCATAAACGCAAGCACACTTCTATTTCTACTGACAAAATCCATTCTCTAACCCCAAATCCTAACTTGGAGCCAAATATTTCTAGCCTTCACCCCAAAAAGAGTCTTAACTCTTAATTCCCTTTGAAGGGCTTAGGTTTATGTCTTTTGGTTTATTTAACCTAGGGTTAGTCAGCACTTGTTGTTTTGGCCTTGGTTCACCCTGAATTATATTGCTTAAGTTTATTGTCACAATTTCACCTCAATTGCAATTCAGTATTCAGACTTTGCTTTCAGGTTTGTGGAGGTAACAGCTTTTTAACTTTCATAGTAGCGCTCCAACCATCCTAGATGGGCCCCGGTCTTACAGTCTTACAAAATTCAAATTGCTCCTTACATAAATTGACATACAAGAACACACACTTCAAAAACTACCATGAATGGAGTATAAATTGAGTGAATGTGACCTTGAACAATACAGCCCACCTGCATGCTGTGGCTGCTTACAAATTTCTGTATGAGGATTAAAAATCAGCCCACTCCTCTTCACATCTTGACAAAACCACTCAAAGCCACAAGCCGATCTTTACAGGAAGCAGCAAAGGTGTCAAAATGCTTCAGTAGACTCAGACCTGCAGAGGAGGTCTCTGTAGAATTCCTGTCTTCCTGTCACCATGGTGGTTGTGGATGAAATATGTGATATTTCCTCCACAGGGAAGGTTTTCATTGATATCACACACACTTTATTCAGCTGTAGGATTGTGGGCTTTTGTTCTGAACAAGGAGTGCCTAACAAAGGTTCTGTTTTTATGCCCAGATACATGATGGGAATCATAAGATAGCATTGTAGGTACGTATATGTGTCATATCTTCATTTTGAGTATTCTGATGATTTTAGTTTATTTATTGCAACAGGGATTCTCAGTAAAGATAAAAATAAAAATTGATCAGTGGAGGCATCTCTGCAGTTTTCTGTTACTTCATCGTTGGTTGGTACCATTGTTGGATTACCAAACAGGCCTTCCAGCCAAGGGACCTTCATGTCAGAACCTCAATAACCTTTCTTGGAAAAGCAATGAGCTGAATCATATGGAATTGCAAAGTTGGATGAGCATGAAGAAGATGTGGGTTGTGGGAGTATTTTTCACTACTGCAAATTCCCATTTCAAAGTTTTCTTTCGATGATATCTTCAATATACATCAATATAGAAACACAGGAGTCTCCTACATAATCTAACAATTCCATAGGTTCATGGTGGTCTCAGCTTGTTTTCAGTCCAAACCCTGTAGCGGTTTGTTTGGGGTGTCATAACAAATGGACCAACCACCAGTATTTTGTGATGGTACATGTCATTTTAGTAAGTAATAAATCCATGTTCTCATCATGAAATCTGTTGAGGAAGTGATCCTATAGTTAGTTAGTCATATAGTTATAGTTATAGTTCTGTATAAGGCATATATATATTTATGCAAATAATTTGGTAACCATTGTAACATATATGCGCATCAATGTTGGTATTTTCCCAGTTTAGGTGAAATGCTAAACTGATGAAAATAATGTTGATGAAAAAGGCAAAAAATATCTTTAACATGTCTGTGTCCATGGTCTTTTGTTTAATTATCTGTTGGTTGGCGCAAAGTGATGTACTATTTTCATTAATTTTGATGTTGTGATTTGGCATCAACATTTTGTTTTGTTACTGGACACTTTAATGTACAAATTGATTTGATTAACATATATTATTTTAATGTGGGTTATTTTTAATAATACACATAATAGTTTGCACAAATAATTTATATCTACTGCTATAAAAAGTTTATCCACCACACCTCGATTCTAGCTATATCTTCCAGTTCTTTGCTTCTTTTAGCTGTTTCAAGTTTGTGTATTATTTGAAAACATGACTTACAACACACAAGAAGAGGAATGCTAAAAACAAGACATTTTTTGCTTTACAATACTGATCTCCAAACAGAAAATATTTTTTTCTTAAAAAAAATTGAAAAGGAAAGATAGTATTATACTTTGCATCACAGAAAGAAACAGAGGAAGAAAATAAAAAAATAAAATCAAACTGCAGTTAGCTGGTGCTATTCTCTGAGTTTGCTACTGGCAGGTTTAATGAACAAAGTCACCCGCTGGTGACCTTAATTCCCCATATGATAAAAGGAGGTGAGAGGAGCTGCAGTACAGTAGTACTGTCTTGCATGGACAGTAATTGCTGAAAGAAAGAAGAAAAAAAAATTAAAACAGCATTATTTGTTAGGATCCTCTATGTTTGAGTTCAAACTCAGGTTATCTCCTTGCCAGAATGGAGAATTATAGTTTTTTTTATGCCAAAGACCCCATGAAGCTATTTGGTCGACAACACCAAACAATTAATACAGGCTACTTCATGGTATATAAAACGAGAGAGAAAATTGAAGGAAAAGAGAGGAGATTGTAACCATCCTCCTGCAGACAATTTCCTCACTGCAAGTCAAAAGCTGTATTGTCTTTTTTTGTCTTACTGTCCGCACAATTACGATTTAGCATAAGTATATTGTCCTCTCATACTGCCATCAAATAATACATTAATTAATAAAGGCAGTTAATGTATAGTACAAGCAGAAGACATATATATAAAAAAAACAACTCCTCCTCAAACTAGACACAATTCCATAAGTCCCCAAAAATGTTTAGAATTTAAGACCAGTTGAACAGATTCGAGTGTATATAGTCTGTTGTGTAACAGCGCTAGAAATGTATAACTACTGTGAAGTATGGTGTATAGTGAAAACTGTGTAGTAGATTCAGTAGTTATAATAATGGTGACGGTCTGACTGATTCAAAGCTATTCTTTCAAAGGGCCCTCAGAGAGGGACTTAAGTTTTTCAAACCTTGGTTCAATTAAATGAGGTATATCATAATTACGAACGATATTCAGTTATAGCCTATCCATTTGTGGGTTATTTATATAGATGTAGTGCTTGAGTAGCATACAGGATGGGAGGGAAGTGATGGCAGCTGAAAGCTGATGAACATAACAAATCTCCTTTGCGTTATCTCTTTCTCTCTGCCCACAGGGGGTTAAGCCTGAACACTTATTAACTACAGTGTGTGTAATATGGTGATTAATTAAATACATATCATCTAATGCCTCATCATTGCAGTTTGATTTTCAACATCGCGTTCAGTTTTTATGATACGACAATTTAAAACAAGCTCTCAATTAAATTGGATTAATTTGCAACAATCAGTTTTTCAAGCATCTTGCCTCCTCCACTCCAAAAATATCAGACCAATCTCTCACTCTATCCGCCTGCTTCTGTTTGTTTCTCTATTTTTTGCCTGCACCAACAGTGCTGACACAACCTATTAGTATTCTCGCTAACCAATGCCACCAGAGGGCAAATAAAAACAGATTACAGCCAACACAATTTAAGACTTGTATCTGGACATTAAGTGAACATAGACAAGGCTTTATTTTATGCTTTGCAAAACAAGAGAGTCAAAATTGATCCCATGGAGGTTGTGGTGAGAATACTGAAAGGCTTCAGACCTTAGAAAAGCTCTGAATTTGAGGGTTGGAGAACTCACACATTCTGGCTTTAAGTGGAAGTTGATGCTGGAGTAGAGTGGTTGGCATCCCGACCCCCCTGAACTTCAACTTCAACTTCAACTTCATCAACTTTGGTGGCAATCAGAGGCCATGGAAACAGAGTGCTCCACATGAGTGCCCAAGAATGGTTTATGGCCTGTTCACAACAGCCGACATTTTTTTAACTTCAGTAAACTTTGACTCGAGAGCAATTACAACTCGGCTTGATAGTGCAGACCGTTAAGGACACAGAGAGTTTAAAAGTCTAAAATGGGGCACCCTACAGTAGCTTATTAGCTGTGTGTCACCATCCACTTTTATTTCACCTCCTCTGTCTGAGAAAAAAGGTATCCACATCAGAGAAATGATTTACAGACAGGCCTAGTTATGACACAGTACTAAAACTGAAGTTATTGTTACATAAGCATCAAAGCAAACTTGCCTACTAACTGATAGTTAAGCAGTATAGCAAGCTTGTTATCTCATAGAGCTCTTGTTTTCTTAAATAAAACCCCTAATTGAATGAAATTATGTAAAATATTGAGCACAAAATGCCAGTGGGGAGGAAGCATCACTGTACAGAGAAAATAGAGAGAAGCTTTGAGCTATTGTGACTAACTAGCGTTAGCATGTTTGCTAGCTAGTGTATTAGCAGTTAGCTAATGATATTCACCAATAATCATGTGAGAAGTCCCTACATGCCTTTAATTTTGATTTCTAATCACATGATTACGTCACGCTTTCATACATGTATTAATTCCCTCCATGACTTGGCCAAGACATGTCAGACCTATACATTGAACCCTGATCAATCATAGCTCATGTTCTTTAATGCGCTGCGTACATGTAATGGTGATCAGGCAGGGGGGATCGCCTCGCCAGGATGTGAAAAGAGCATAGATGTGGTCAAAGTTGGTGAGAAATGTTGACATGCCTTCATGTGTTCTGGCCTCATGCAGCTTCATAGAATATAAAACACCACATGGAACAAAATGAAAGATCATGAAGAAGTATACCAAAAAGTGTGTTTAAGAGGAGAAACTGGATGAAATGTGGTGTTCCTATGTCCTAAAACAAAAGGATAGGATACATTTGTAGCATCCCATTTGTCAAATCAAATTAACATTTCCTCAGAAATCATTACATGAAATCTGCCCTTTCTCATGGAAAGATTCAGGTTGAGGTTCCTATCGCCCATACAAAGAAATACTGGATGAGGACGAAGGGGAACAAGTTTCTCCTACATTGAAAATAACTATATTCAGTAACTATGGATGGGAAGTAAAAACAATCCCTCCCCCATTACTTCTTCCAAAGCCCCCCCCCCTTCTCTCACCCTCCTCTGTCTCCCAGGTTGCTCCAGGGAGTCAGCCAATGAAATATTTGTCTCATCCTCATTCATTTCCTCCTCACTGTTCCTGTGAATTGAATGTTCTTTTTCCATTTCCTTTGTTCTTATTCCAGTCTCTTTCTAATATAAACAGTTTCTCATATTTCATGAAAATCTAGATTTAAATAAATGTTGCATGTATAACTTTATATGTACAAAACAAAATTTAAATTCAAGAATGCATGTGATTAAAAATAATTTAATCTTAAATAACAAGCTAATGTCATATTTATGTACTTTACATACAATTTACTGTTTAATATTATTTATTCCACTGTCTATTTTTGTCTTTGCTTTCTATTTTTATCTTTATTTCCCAGGTGTTACCTATTTTACTGCTCTCACAACCTCATTTCCCCACAGCAATCAATAAAGGTTCACTTTTGTGTATCTTTTTATCCTTTCTCTCTCTTTTCTTTTTTTCATATCTGCAACTGGGATCAAAGGTTAATAACTTTTTACGCTTCGTCCTCATTTCACCTGCCTTAAGATACCAACAGAAATGATTGGAGATTTTTGACATGACATGATGATAAATTGGAAACTTGCACAGCCTGAAACCTGTGGGCAGCTTTCCACTGTCTCTTTTTGCTCTACATGTGACTCCATTGTCCTTGGTGTCGACGCCTTCTTCAAATTATCTGCCACTGCTTCTTGTAGGAACACAGCAGTCAGAACAGTTTGGTGTTATAAATATATAAGCTACGGTGAGCTGAAATGGGCTGCAGTTGTGCCACGCAGCAAATCATAGGTTAAATGGCAATCTTAGCCGAAACGAGTGCAGTTGATTGCTTCGCAGGGCTTTGTGAACGGCCATGCGGATGACCCAAACACTCTACTGGGGAACAGACCATCCTCTCAATTACTGAGATCAGAGTCCGCTGAAGGTGTGGAGGACGACTAGGGTAGAGAGGAGGAGAACGAAAGGGGCAGCTGTGACATTAGAACAGACAGAAAGGGAAGGAGAGAATAAGAAGATAAGAAGATGAAGAGAAGGGGCATGGAATATAGTACCTTAATATGGTATATTTTTTCTCCTGCTTATTCTGAAATGCTTATAGGTGCTAATGGTTTAGGCCTTAAGTCGTGATCTCTTTTGTAGTGATATGAAATGCAATTTTTTATTAGGATTGTGTTGTTTTTCTGGGCCTGAATACCTTTTTTTTTTGCTGTTGCAGTATTATTTTTTGGTTAACTCTTATACCGGCTTCTGCAGCTAAATGTTATGATAAATTAAATAAAAAGGTAAAACAGAGAGACTAGAGTTTCTGGTCTGAGATTAATATAGAAGAAGTCAAGTGAGCACAACTAAAACAAAGAAAGGGACAACAGAAAACAAAAGAATAAGAGGACTGAGAGAAGCCGTAATGAAAATGAATAAGTTGGAAGGGAAGTGAGGGCGAGTTGAGGATGAAGAGGCAAGATGAGAGGAGAGTGAGGGTAAGGTGCGAGAGGAGAGGAAATTGGAGACGGCAAGAGCTGAAACGAGCTTAGATGGAGAGTAGTGGAAGACAAGGAGAGGGACAGAAAAGGATAAAGAGAAGAAAGAGCTTAAGGCAACGTTCACTGATCTCCACACAGATCACGGTGGTCAGGTTGGTTTGCAGTGTCATGGCTTCTCCTCTAATGATTAAAAATCTTTTCTGCAGCACTGTCCTGTGATGTTGAGGCACTGTAGAAACAGGTGCTGCTGCTGATGGACGGACATTCGGTTTCCAGACTGAGAAAACAATTGCTGAGTTGTATCTTTCTGTGATTAAATATAAAGGATACAGAAGATTTTATAAGGTGTTTAAGGACAAGCATTTCAAGTCTTGATACTTAGCCTTGAGGTTAAACAAGACTAAAAAGCATATTCATTAGGAATGGATTGTGACCGCTGAGCACCATGAATTGCAATCAGTTTGTCTGTTAAATGTTGACGTTGATTAAAAAAAACATCTATTCTTATCTAATTGATTCTAATTATAACTATTTCAATCCAATATCTATTAACAACCACTGCTTTTTCATTAATTGCGGGATGTCTCCTGTTTTTCTATGACTCGCTCTATATTGACAGGATTCTCAGAGTGATTGTTCTTTTGGTGTTTTATCTGTGCACTCTCCCTCATGCCTGGGGCATGGAGAGCTGTTTTCTCTCCTATTCTGCTCTGTATTGGACTGTTATTGTGCGTAACCATCATCCCGGTTTCTCACAGCAGTAGGTTTTATGATGTTTTACAGTTTAATCCCTTCATGGTGAATATCAGGTATTGTACTGTCTGTGCCATCTGCACATATGATGTACTGTGCTGCACTGTTGCTTCGCCTGCAGGTGACACTAAATCCTGAACACTGATCCTTAAACAGGGAACATTCACACAGATAAACATTACTGTAGATGTGCCAGAGTTAGACACAAGTTTATTGTTCTTTTTAGAGTACCAATAGTGCCCTAACATAGTAAAAGAATATGAAATATTACAACTGTTACTACTAGTAATAATAAACAATTCATAAAAGAGCTGCAGGATCAAAACTGTTTTTGTAACCATCTCAATATGATTATATGCTGTACTGTGAAAACTGTCTTGTGAACATTTTGCACTTGTGTCAGATGATACTGAACTGAGCTTCCTGCTGTATGTTTCTGTCTGTTACTGCTGTTATGTTCCTATGTAAAGTGATTGGAGAGCACTAAAGACTGTCCATACAGGAAGAGTCGTGGCACAAACTTCACCAGACTGTTTCTGTCAGTCAGATGTGAGTCTATCAAAGTTTTCATGATGTGAAAACTTTCAGTTTCTCAGCTCAAAGTTAGCCACTTCACATCTCATTTCACCTTAAAAAAAAACAACCTCACAATTCTTCTCGCTGCGGTTTCCATGGCTTCTTTTCTTCCTTCTTATTGCTTCATATTTATTCTGGTTATCTTTGCTCTGAATTGGTCAGGACATAAATCAAGGTGCACTATCAAATTCACCCACGCTGCCATTTCACTTTCACAAAGGCGTGTGTCTGATGCAAGGACACATCCTGTTGACAAGGCATTACTACGCAGATGGATATGATGGTTACGGTTTCGATAAAATACTGACAGCTTTGGGTGGGATGCGTGTGTTTGTGTGTGTGTTGGGGGTTAATGTGATTTCCCGAAATAGGATTTGAATCCTCAATTGCTACCTGCCAAGGGGTTGGGAGAGATTAGAGTAAGATTAGATTTTAGCCATGCTCCAGTGAGCTCGCGCCCCTTTTCTGACATAATTGGATAGTTTGTGCCATATTTCATTCTCAATTGGATAGTTGTCACGAAAGATGCATAAACCTGGGGGAAGAGGAAAAGAAAAAACACATCGCTGTAGACTGTGACTGTCAAATTATACGGACAATCACATGATGAGAGGCTTTGGAGCGTCGCTCAGAAATGATCTGTGCACTGACGGGGCTTTTTTTCTCCCACTTTTTTATTATTTGAAATGATGATTTTGAGAGGAAAGCAGCAGTGATTGATGAATCACAGTTCATCTCAGTGCACACACCACTGAAATACTGTTATTAGATATTTGTCATCAAAGTCCTTCTCTATCTGACCCCTAATTCCTGTCTTATCATCTCTGCTGCATTTCTTCTTCTTCTTCTCTGTTGCGTAAAGCTTTTTTTCTGTGTATTACGTCTCAACCTCTTGTTTCTCTTTCTTTTACGCTTGTACTTCTTCCTGCCTTTCTCTCTGACAAAAATTAGCTTTTCTTTCATTTTTTGGTGGCGTTTAGGTTTTGCCAGTCTTCTATCATATGTCCTTTCTCCCCCTTGTTCTTTAATCTTCACACTTTATACTTTTGTCATCTCTCTTTTTCCTCTTTCTAGATTTTTTTATTTTCACTTCACAGCCTTTCCACCACAATCCCTCTATGCTTTCTTTCAATTCAGATCAAAGAATGTCAGCGTGCTATATAGATAGAACAGTTACAGAACAGTCAGTGTAACGATGTGGCAATTTTCTAAAGAACATTGAGGTCTGGTTTCTGCTTGAAATTCAACTGGAGTTGGTTTTGCCCAGGGTGTTTCTGGTTTTTAGGACAGTGCTTTATGGCTGCTGGTTTTTGTTTGGGTAGGTTGCTAGGGTGTGACTTGATTGTTTCTATGGTGTTCAAAGTGTCCAGGGCCCAAACACAGATGTATGTGTGCATCTATTTATGGGGAAGAACGTTGGTCTTGGTTTTGGTTATGTAGCAGGGAACTGAGGACAACTTCTTCTCTACAGCCTTACTCCAGTATAAGACTGACATCCAACTTCAAGTTTTGGAACAAAATGTTAGCAAGGCGAAGGCCCTGTGCTAAAATGCGTTGGTTGAATAAGCATGTTGAAACTTAATTAGCATGTGTTGCAGAGTATCACATTTCAGATTACCATTACAAATTAGCAATGAAGAACAGCAATAGCTATGAGCAGTGAACATAAAGGGTTGGGGAATTGAG
The DNA here is from genome assembly GCF_004916995.1 of Morone saxatilis. Lineage (NCBI taxonomy): Eukaryota > Metazoa > Chordata > Actinopteri > Moronidae > Morone > Morone saxatilis. Next base: position 5,790,959 of record NW_023339763.1, on the reverse strand, counting down.
AAGGAGTAGTCTACCGTAAAAGTGTCCTGAAGAGGAATGAAGCAAAACAAGCACATTACCAGACAAGTAAAGTTGAACACATTTTGCCAAAACATATGGCATTTTGTAAATCTCTTCTTTTGACATTGCTTTTAGTAGAAACGTTTTTCTCTTTGCCTTTTCTACAATCTATTTCTTTAATTATAAGGTTTGCCCTGTGAGTGGCCATAGAGGAAAGGCCATTAAAATCACAGATGTTTGTCCTCTGGGTAGCCTTACTGTGGACATTACATTTGATGGCAGTCTACCTCTTAGATTATGAAGAACCTTGGGTACGAAAAACATTTGCTGACGGTATTTGCAAGACGAAAAATCATGCGCCCAAAATGTCAATGGAGCTTCCTCTGAGGACCATGAGTATGTTTATAGATTATGAGCTACATTTTCTTCGTTACCGTAAGTGAAACCTTCAATAATGACTGTAAAACCAAAATAAAAATAATATTCTAAATCTGGACGGCAGTTATTACATATTTTACTGTGGACCAAAGTGGCCAAAAAGGGCAGACTCACCAACTTCGCCATATAAAAACAGGTAGTTACTTGCTGTGTTTTTCAGGCATCGAAGGTCCTCACAGGTTTTTCCAGTTATTCTGGTTGACTAAACTTCTGCAAACTTGGAGGTGGGTGGATCTATGCTGGGAATTATATGCGGTTACCAGACTTAACAGATGCAAGGCGTGAGGGATATGTCAATCAAGCACAGTCTATACATGCCAATTTGTACTGAGAAGAGCTGTAATCAGGTAAAATAAGTGAAAACACATGTATACAGGGTTAGCATTTTAATTACTAAGTAGAAAAAGTCAAGCGATTCAGCAACTAATGCATGGATTTAGTTTTTCCATTTCACAGTTTGTCTTGTCTTAGTCTACTTTTACCCTTTTCACTCCTTCACTGTCACGCTGTAGCTCTCTCTACCTGTCGTTTTTTTTTCTTCTTTCTCTCATTTGTTTTGTTATAAACATCCCTCTCTCCACTGTCACAATGGGTCTCTCTCCCTCTCTCTGCTCTGATTGACTGTCATCACATCTGACAGCACAGGCGGGAGAAAGATGATAAACAAGACATTTACGCCACAGAGACATCTTTGGCTGTCCACACATGGCAACACACACACACACACACATAAGCACAAGACATGTACACAGCAGAGGAGAATGAAGGAGGATGCAGTAACACGACCAGTCAGAGTTGAATTTGACTGATTCCTGTCAAGGAGCTGATAGCTTGTGACACCTGTCCATCTTAAAGTGATAGTCCATCTTAAGTCTTGTGATTCTCAAACTCTTGAAAGGTGGCTACCATTTAATCCCTCGTAGCACATAGAGATTGGCTACTTAGGGTCAGAGGAACTGAACAGTTAGCTGACAGACACACAGTCCTCATATATATACTGTATATAGATATAGAAGTTGACATGCCACCAAACATTTGCCCCTTTATACATCTAGCAGACACGGAGCAACAGAATATCTGTCTATTTAGCTGACTTCCTTCACTACAATTTTCAATGGACATATAATGTGAATATGAATAATTATGTGTATAGGATAAACCAGGGTTATAGTCTTTTGCATTATAAATGACACTTAAAAGGAGTCTGAGAGTCTTCAGGAGGTCTCCTGAACAGATTTGGCCTAGGGCTCCAAAAGTGCTAGGGCCGGCTCTGCGAATAGGCAGCTTCCTTTTCACCTCTTCCCCTCACCCTCACAGCATGTCTCAGATTTTCTCTATATATCTCTTCTTAGCCAAACCTTCCTCTGGTTTCTCTCTGCTTGTCTTTAGTCTTCTCTCTCATCTTATGCTCTTCATTTCCTCCTGATACAGGATATGTTGCTCTGATGTTTGTTGATTTTAAGGAAGTGAGTGTTCATTTAGAAAAGGTTGAGGGACTGATGAAGATAAAAAGGAAGATTCATAGGGATGAAGCCTCTGTTGCCAAAGATGGACCCATTGATGTCTTAAGATTACTTAACACAGCACTGATCCTGGCTGCTACAGATGGACAGACATGGGCACTAATTGCCCATGGAAAAGAACTCTTTCCACCTCTTCATAGATTTCTACATTTAAATCCTGCCTCTTTACCCAGTTTTCACCTCTTTTCTCCCCTGTCAGTTGAAAGGTGGCAAGATATTCTATGCACTTGAATAAGTTGAGGAAGTCTTATGACTTCAGGGCTGAAACACATGCAAATACAATCTGCACAATTAAAAAAAAGGCATAAAAATGAGCTCATACTATGGATCCTAAATCTTTTAATATAACATCTGTGGACAGAGAGTTCTTTGGGCAAAATTATATTAATAAAAAGGGCCAGTAAATGCATATGATGAATCAAACTTGGTTTTGAAGCCATTAGTAAGGCAATGATGATTCATCAATTAACCATACATCACCAATTCAAATATTGGCATAAAAATCAAAATGTGGGGTTTCTGTGATTGGTACTGGGACATTAGACTGCAGTGGTAATGCATACAATTCGGCTAGTGTAAGTGTGTGTGAGTACCTGACTAGATTATTGCTGTAAACAGATAAAAAACTAGCAGTCTAACAGAATAGGTATTTAATTGGCTTCTTGAATTATATCACAGCAGACTGGACAAACATACAGAGGAAGGATGCCACTAAGGGAAACAGATGAGCCTGTTGTATTAGTGATTTTTTTGTCTTGTGTTGTTGTGCTGAATGGACACTTTATAATACATCTTTTAATGTTTTTGCAAAAGTGCTTACATTGTCTAAACTGATCAAAATCAGTAGATTTTACCCCTGTATTTTCCTGATTTTTCATTTAATTTCCTCTGCTGTAGTGGTCAGCAATGATAAATCAGGTTCAGTATAAATTCAAAATCTCTCCTCCCATATTTTGTGTCCCTGAACAGGAACACTTTAAAATACATATGAGCACAACCACACAATAGTAAAGAGCCTTAGAGGAAGAAAAATTTGGAAGTCCACAAATCCTTAGGAAATGTCCCCTAATACCCACTCATGCAGATAAAGCATATCCAAATGAACAACATTGTTGACGATATTTGTTTGTCAATAGACTAATCCAAATCATCTCTACTCAATTCACACATAAATACACATTTTTGCATCTATTTAAATGCACCTATGTGTGTGCTAAAGTTTTGGTACATTAGTTTTTTTTGTGTAGGTGTTTAATATTGCATTACATTAAAAGTGCTGCAGTATTTATGCAGTTTACTCTTCGGAACAAATCGATTACAGTTCGCACTGTTTTGGCCTCAGTTTATGTACATATGTATGTATTCCCTGCACGTCTTTACATGTGTATTTGTGTGCTATGATTAAAACAGATGCCGACTCACCTCAGCTCTTTGAACGGCTCGGCCCTGACATGTGGCGTCTCCACTGATTTGCTGAACACGGCTCCTTCGGCTCCTGAAAACACAGAACACAACATCAGACAGGAGGCCGCTGTCAATTGAAACCACAAACCCCTCCTGTCCGATCAATGGACATAATCTCTGAGACTTCGCCAATCTATACGGCTCCAGTCAGCACGCACGGCGGCCCTCAACTCACCTCGCCTCACTGATAACGTGGACTCACATTTGATAGGGAAGAATACCGTGTTATAACATCATGAGGGTATTTTTAAACTTAAAATGTTATTTCATCATGAAGGGGAATAAGAATACATTTAAAGCTTCTGCTACAGCAACTCAGAGCAGCACATAGAGTTCAGAAAAACATGAACTCAAAAACTCTGTTTACTGTGCCAGCAAGTCTGTTTGGAAGACTGGATTTCAATCGTGCATTTTTATTCATGACCCCCAGTAGGCAGTGAGGTGACTCTCAATAAGGGTTACAAATGAGAAGCAACAAGATGGTGATCTGTGATAGGATAAAGTATGTGTTTAAAATAACATTTGGTCCAGTACATTTTTTTAACTTACTGATTAACATTACAAACAAACAACTGTAAAGAGTCAGAGAACATTGGACTCCTTTCACCAAATACTAACTTCAATGTTAATATGCTAAAATGTGCAGTCAACTTTATTTATATAACCCAGAATTTAGCTTTTCTTTCAGACAGCTTTACATTGTATAAACAATACGTCATGGATGGACAGACAGGTATGATTTGCTAAATGTTAGCTGATGCATGTTAGCATTAGGACAATGAGGACCTGTGCCTGAGAAGAGTCTGAGATGTTTTCAAATTATGGAAAGAAATAATGCTTATAATGAATGCATCATTAATAATAATTAACAATAGCTAAAAAAAAGTTTTAGATTTTCATAAAATACTTTAAAATTCTCAGTTCCTAAATCACCTCAAGTATGACTTACGTTGCATTGCTTGTTTGTGATGAAGTGCAAACTTACAGCATTAAAAAGAACAAAGAAATACTGGGCTTGCCCTTACCCAGAGGCTCTGATTGACTGTAGTGCCAATACAGCAGCTCAGTTTGAGTAAACTGAAGCATTCAGGTACATCAAATCAACAAAGCTTCAGGTGCAGATCAATGGCCATGACTAAATGTGTTTCAAAGGTTCTGAGGCCCCGCTGGGAATCCAAACACCTCTCACTTCGTGACACATGTTCAAGTTTCAACAAAAACGTCCAGCCTTGTCAAATACAATATTTGTTGCCATTTACAGTGCACTGTCTCACTCAAACCTTTGACTTCTTCAATAAAAAAAAACACCCAGCATACAACAGGGGAAAAATGGGATTTTCCAATGACAGTGGAGTTTGTATGTTGAGCCTTTCCTTGTTCTGAAAAGTTCAAAAAACAAATATCAATACTTGATGACTGAATTGTACAGTATTAGAGTTATATATAGATGCCAAGCATTAATATCTCCATATTTTACAGGTTCCAGCTCGTGAATATGTTTCATGAAGTTAAAACTGACTGCCAGGGTAACATAATGTTTAGAGAAGAAACATGCTTTTTTCGTCTAATATCTATTTTTGACACACTTGTGATTTTCATAAATCAACAAATGTCAAAAGAATGGCTACATCCCTGACTGCTTGGTTGGGGCAAAATCAAACACATTAACTACCCCTCCCAGGCAGGAAGTTACTAACATGATCAAGATGTCAGACTGAATAACGGAGTGAAATGAAATGGTATTTAAGAATCATTGTCAGGCTACGCAGGACAAATACGCTCAAATAAAACTAATCATAAAATCTCAGATAACTAAAAACAAATAGCAAACTGAATGACAAAATAACAATATGAATATACCTTTGTGAAAAGCTCTTAAGAGGAAACTTATGGCACCATTTAGGAGGAATCCTAGTCGTGAGATAAAATCCGTAAATACTGAAGCAATAAAAGGAAAAATAAATATTGTCCAAACATTAAGAAAAACTCTAATGATTTTAATTGTGCAGCCACAACTTTCTCTTATTTAGGTCATTAATGTTGAAGCTACCTGGACAGATTTAATCGTGACAGGACAAGTTTGACAAGTTTGAGTATTTTCCAGCAAAACAGGCATTTAATGGTTGAGCTTCCCTGATGTCTGGATATATTTACAACACTCTCGTTCCTCCAGGGAGCTCTTCATAACACAGCTCAACCTGTCGAAAAGTCAGGGAAATAAAATATCTTTATGCAAAGTAGAGCTTCGACTCGCCCATGTGGGATAGATAACTCTCCTCTTAATGACTGCTACAGGTGGAGCGACTTCTGTTCTCATTTTTTCATTGTTTTTTGTTACCCAAGTGGGGTAAAGTTGGAATTTAGCTTGTAGTGACAAGATGAAATCCAGTATTTAAAGTTTAAAAAAACATGCACAAACAAGTAAATATAATATGTGTAATACAAATAAATGCTAAATTTATATACTGAATCAGAAGAATCATTTCTGGGAAGCGAAACAAAACTGAAGGCTCACAAAAGAAAAAAGAAAAAAAATCTCTGTTTCCAGTAGCTCAGGAAAGCTCCGGTGACATTTAAATACCTACTGTTCAGTCAGTTAGAGCCAGAGTACAGAGAGGAGGATGTAAAGTGAAGTGGAAGCCTCGGTGCATGTCACTGACTCTTTCCCCCAGTAAAGTGAGTAAAGATAAAACAGAAGCCTCACATTAGAAATCCCAGCTCTCAGTCGGAATAAAAAGAACAAAAAGCTCTTTACTTTGCTTCTGGCTGTCACTCTGTCTTAGCTCGCTAGTTTAAAGGATAAAACCAGTGTCATTTTATTTTAGTCATACCACCATTTTCATCATCTATATTGGAAGTTTAAACACAACCCACACAGTCAGCAGTTTGGGGAAAAAAATGTTCCTTCTTTTAATGTATATATGCATATATATGTACATTTTAATGGCTCGTTTGTTGTTTTATTTGTATTTGAAACTTTTTGAAAGTTTATTTGAGATAATGATAACTTTAATGTTTCCCAACACAGCAACACACAAGACTACTGGAAAATTTAGGGGGTTATTTTAGGGCCATCAGTGATAAATGACTTAGCTTTATGAGCAATATATTTTTTATGTGTAGGGCACAAAATATGACCCCTGATCCTCAGCAACCATTTCTATAAAGAAGATAGCACTCAGAACTGCAAAATCCAGCACTATGTTACTGAATTGATACAAAATTGATCTGTAATAGGGATAAGGGAAGTTATTCACCTTGCTGAAATTTGTTAAACAAAGCCAGTTTTTAATGCCAATTTATTGTATTTTTATTATTTTAATGTAAAATTACATCTTTATTCTTTATTGTTACTGTGAAATTGGCTGTTAGAGTGCAGGTTTCCATTAGCTACCTATGCATAATTTACAAGAAGCAATGCATATTCTCCAGCTTTACTGTTATCTCATTGATATCAGCCTCACGGTTAAATTTCAGAGCTGTACCAGTAACAGCTTTGGAATGCTTTTATTGTGAAGCACTCAAAGCAGAAACACAATGTACTGGTCTCACTGACTGACTTTTTGTCAGTGGTAATTTTTACATTGGAAGGATAGAGAAAAAAAGATCAGCTGCACTGAGTTGTTGCATAAAGAGCTGTAGGCCACAGGCTGCATACCTTCAACTCGTCACCAAGGCAACCAGCACTACACTTGAAAAACAACAACATAAAAACATTGATGCTGATTATAGAATAACATCTTTATTAAAACAATGTGAGGCTGTACTGTACATGCACCAGAGTTGCTCTTACGCTGTTATACTTCTGCCAGATTAGTGCCCGCACATGAACAATTGATATTAACTTCTGGAACTAACCTGACCACTTGACATAACCCTGCCTTTCACTGCTCCCAAATGCTGCTTTCACAAATGTAGAAAAGTGTGGCTAAAGGATGGATATAGACTGTGTCGGCCAGAAAATCCAGTATCGGTCAGGCTCTAGTTGGGTGTTAGACATTGATGAAGAGTTTGAAGACAAGACATTTAATCACATTAAATGCCACAGATCATTGACATTGTGACACTCCAGATGTTTATATTTTTTCCCTGCTGTCTTTATTTGTACTCTGCCGAGTGTGACGACTCCATTTGTGTGCACCTCTGTGAATAAAATTTGATCTATCTGATTTTCTGATCGCAGTCTCCATATGAATGCTGAGCAGACAGCAGCAATACGTCACAGCACTGACATGTTCATGGGGGTGGGGGGGTGGGGTGGGAAAATAAATGATACTATTAATGTGTCTGTGTGAGCAGCTATGTGTCCATGTGTATCCGTGTATATGTGAATGTGCGTGTATCAGTGTGTGTGTGTGTTTGTGTTTATGAGGTAGTAGTCAGACCAGGGGCAGATATCATCAGTTGTGGCCTGAAGTATCTCAGAGGTGATGAAATACGGAGACATACAAGGCACAGAAGAAACTCCCTCCAGGAATAATTTCAATGATTGGTGATGGTCGTGGACTATACATGAGCAACAATAACCGAAAACCAAAATCCTGCATTTATTTTGATGCATCAAAAACGTCACACTACATTGTTTCTCTGTCATCTTCTAATGTTTTCTTGTCCTTTTTTAACATGAATTAAGTGGCTCATTATGTTACATACTGAAAGATAACTGAATACTTTTGTTTAAATACTTTTTACAACTACTCTGTATCTGTATGTTGTTTTATACTTAATACTACTTGTCTTTTCCACGAAGACCTGAGTTAAATGTGGGGTACAAAGGGCATTGTCAAGTGTTTCAATAAACACAGTTTTGCTAATGGGTAGCCAGTGGGGGATCACACTACACTACATTATTGTTTGAAGTTGTGAATCTGATGGAACCTCAATGCATGTTAATATTAATAACGGTAAATCTAATTGAATTTGCTATCAATGGTCAATTTTTTGATATGTGACTGACTTAACTATAATTTAGACCTCATAATTTCAGTATGAGCACAAAATGTACATTTCTATCACTGGAGTAGGACTGCAGGACATGGTTTCTAGATAGACCATATATTCCATCGCTACTCAGCTTGCACAGTAACCATCAACTGAAAAGAAATCCAAAGTCTATAAAAATCTAAACTGATGTTGCATCTCCTATTATAGTGAAAATATACATCTGCTGGTGATCTTATGATAAAAGTAGGAAATAAAATAAGCACAGTTTGGATTCAGTCTGCCATGACTTTATGCTAATGCAAAATACTAAAATAAAAATTATAATCAACTATACAGTATTGTGCTGCATTTAAATGCACTCAGTCATACACAGACACACATAGGTGGTTAGATCATAGATCATACATGCATATTAATGTCACGTTCTTCCCCGATACATGGGAGATGGATTAACATGTCCAGTCACACAGCCCACTGTAACTAACTTACTGTATATTGTATGAATGCATGGACACGATAAAAACAGCAGGATCCAATAGACAAAGTCCTGCTGGATGTAATTAATCAGCAGTGACATCTCTAAATTCAATTCAATTTAATCCATAGATGTAAATGATGACTGTTCGGCATGATCACCCATGACCTGTAACACTCGACAAATCTGTGATGGTCTTTGGATGTCAAACTGTGAAATTATGACCACTGACTGGACGTCTAACTGCATGAAACATGCTTTGATCCTGTCAGAGGAAATCCCACACTCACGCTTTTAGATAAAACCGATTTGTGATGTGTGGTGTATTCCGTAGTGATTTTGTGAAGAAGTGTTGTAATTTACTATTATGGTGTACCCACTTTCCCCGCAATCAGCCTCAACCTCCTCTACTGCAACTGGTGATTGCCTACATTTCCCAGAATGACATTGAGACCTCTGCAAGAACTACGCTGTCTGTATATGCAGACACAAAAATAGAGGCAGGTTTACTGTGCCCAGTTTTTAAAACAACAATAAAATATAACATCACATAACAACTTTTAAGGTTGGTGCATCCACACCTTTGGTAATAAATTCCTTCATGTATGAATGTTCAATTTGAAGGATTTGATCAAATTAAATCCTTGATTGTGTAAGATGGGTAAAAAAATCTGGTATGTAACTCTGCTAATGCTTGACATCAATAACAGGCAAGGAAGCCATAGAAATAAAAACACATGAACACAATGACAAAGTTGTATCTTAGCCTACATGGTTGAGTTTTGTGCCAAAACATTTAGCGTGCTGATATGTCGTTTAGCTTGCATAATAACATGCTTAGGGTGTAAAGATTAGATTATGATTGCATACAGTTACATTCAGTACTTTCACGTACATTTTGACATGCTGGCTTCACTATATGAAACATCAAGGGATCATCAAGACATAAGCATTAATCTTCTGGGGCCCATGAAAAAATCTGTCCAATAGTATATTTCAGTCTGGACAGGAGTGTTTGACAGACTGATGGACCAAAAAACTGAAAAACCCACATCACCATCCCAAGATAGATCAAACTAGTATGGAACTTAGTATGCTTCAATACAGGAACTGCAAAGCTACACTTGACGGCACAGTCATCACAACAAACTGCAAACTTCTGGATGTAAGTATTTAACATCCTAAAGACAGAGGGACCTGCCACCCAGAGCTATGCAAGACCAGGAAGTTTAATATTCACCCATTTATTTATTTTTTTCTCTCTGCCCTCTATTATCTTTCTCTCTCATTCCATCATTTTCTCACTCTCATTTTCTCTGCTGCAGAGTATATAATATTCTTCCCTTTTAGTATTTCAGTTAGACTGGAGGTGTAGCCAGCAGCTCTTTCTAATAAATAGCCAGCACTCCCTGCTGAGAAGCTTTGCCCTTTCTCCTTTGAATGCTATAAGGAAATCAGCAGCTTTTATGAAGGGGGGCAATTCTCCACCTCAACACTAAGTTTAGGCTGTCAAATAGTGTATGCAGCCAGCGGATTAGTGAAAGTAAAGAGAGAGAATAGAGATCAAAGTAAGTACTGAATATAGAAGGAATAGGGAGCAAAATTGAGAAAGGGATGACAGAGAAATGGAAGAAAAAAAGAAAATGTGAGAGAGTAGGCTAGAACAAAAAAAGAAAAAAGGGGAAAGAGAAGCTAACTATGGCAGTCTGGTGACAGATGGATGTCTTTTACTCAACTCAAGTTCAACTCGTCACATACAGTATGCAGCGGGCGGATTACAGCCCGCTAGGAAAGACGTGACAAGCCACCGACAATTTCTCCCACACTGCAGGTGAATATAAATCATTTACCCTGGGTCATATCACTCCCCAACTTCTGCCTTTTCTTTTTTTTTCTTTTGCGTAAATATGCTGACAGTGCGCAGAGACACTGCTGCCGGAGTAACAGGCGAGCCCGACAGTGATCGGCGAGAAAGTGAGAGACATTTTAACAATGCCTGTGTGGCATCGGCGACAGCAGGTACACGGCAGCCATCCACGATGACAGCTACAACATCCATCCAAGCCTGCACCGAGTGACGAGCTGTCATCCAGCATAGAATTATAGAAAAACAACAGCGTCTGTGCATTTTTGAAGGCACTGTTAGTGGCTTGGGAGATTACAGGGCGGTTTTTGATGTGGATTAACAGTTAAAATCATAAATCTTTCAAAACTTGTTTCAGATGAGAGCTAAAGGTAAAGGAGAGGTAAAAACAAAAAAAAAAATGAGAGGGGGATTTTTGATAGCAGACAGCTTGCAGCGAGACGCTCGTCTGGTCATCATTAGCTGTGTTCGTCAGGTGCTAGCCTGTGCGGAAAAGGCCAAATTATCCGACTCCAAATAACCAGCCTGGTTCCAGATCTGTGCTCCCTCTCTCAATGCCACACATTCTTGCTCAGACTCTGCCTCTTACTATTTCTTCTGTCTTGTGACCATTAAAAAAACTTTAAACTTCCCAGTCACTCTCCTGTTTTAAATCCTGAGTTTTTCTTAATCTTACTTACAAAGAAATGTATGTTAATTATATATTATATTACTTCTAGCTTACCAAGTCAGACAAAAATGTTCATTTATCCATTCCGATTCCTCTCTCTCTCTCTCTCTCTCTCTCTCTGACACACACACAGACACGCACATCGTCATCAGCATCACCATAGTTGAAAGATGAGCCTTTCAGCGGTAATCTGTCAGCACCCAGGGACAAAGATGATTAAAGTGACAGCATCAGGAGATCATCTGATCATGTCTCCCCCACTGCCACCTCCATACCTCCACTTTCTCACCCCCCACCATCATGAACACAGGGAAGAAAGAAGAGAAAGAGAGGAACAGAGGGATGTACAAGCTCAATTACGTTGTTCACACTGCAGTGAATTGTGTCCTGATTTAGATTTTTCTCCCATGTGTGTCCCAGAGCCAATGACTTTTCTGAAGAAATTAGCATCAACTCAAAAAGTAGCATTACCTTACTTTTTTCACTCCCAATATGTGTATGTCAGATACTGAGGTAAACAACAGCTGACTACATTCCTTCACAAATCTACGATAAGTGAATAAGTAACCTAATGCCCAGAAGAAGAATTAAAATAACTTTTCATTTAGCAGCATCATTAGGTCAAAACTGCAATGTGTTCAATACCTAAAAACACTAATGACATTCCCATCAGCCATAGCTGTAATTTGTATTTAGTACTAATTAGCAAATGTTAGCATGCACAACACAAAAATGGGGAACATAAGCATTATACCTGCAAAAAATCCTCTCAACATTATTCCTGTGAGCATGTTTGCATACTGATGTTAGCATTTAGCTCAAAGCACCTTTGTGTCTAAGTATAGTCTCGCAGAGCTGCTAAAGTGGCTGTGGAATATTAGTCTTGTTTTGGAACAGTGGTGCATTATTAGCAGCTCATTTGTGTTTTCTCTCCATGTTTCTTTTCACTTTCCACTAACACATGTATTCTGAGCTGTTCTCAATACAAGAGGACACCAAATGTCTTGGGGCAGGAAAGATAACATTTGGATGCAAGGGGACATAACATTTGGATGAAATAATAAAATTTGAAATTTTAAAAAATCCATATATTTCATCAAAGTTTAAATACAAATATAAAGATTTGTACCAATTAAACGAATAACCTTATGTTATTATCCTACTTAAGTCACATGAAAACCCAGCGCGGTATAAAACTTGATATGGTGTCTTTTCATACTGTGCACACGTGTCATTTTCCCATCGCTCTCAGGCCTTAGTTGCAGTAATGTCAAGGATATTGCAGAAAGGGGAATAAAAATCATCTCTACTCTTGCAGGATAAACAAACCAAAAGAAACTGATGTACAGCTATTTAGAAAGCAACATGCTGGCATGCAGTTTAGACACAGCAGTTGGGACAGAGAAAGCTAAAGATAGACAGGCAGACAGACATATGGACATTTCTGAGCACACAGTGGTTAATGTCCTTCAATCTTCCACAAAGATTGTAAAAGATAAGTTAAAAGCCTGAACTGTGATGTCCGCCTGTCTGTCTGTCTGTAAGTGTTTGAAGCCTGCAGCCGGCGGGATGGCAGTAATGAAGTCCTGAGCCTCTAATTGGAAAGAATGATAGTGAGCAGGACGTTTGATATTCCTCTGCAAATAGGCCTGCCGGGTATGTCGACTTGAAAAGTGTTGGGCCGAGCTGATTAGCATGGCAGTGTGTGTGTGTGTCTCTGTGTGTGTTTTAAGCTCATTTTCAGTTCATTCATTTGCACTCTGTGCTTTCTGAAAAAAAACCATACATGAAACAGTTTCTGAATGCTCACAGCAAACACATTTGATTAGTCTAATGAGTCTGTTTCATAAAGAATGAAGGCGGCTGTACCTGATTCAAAGGTCCATTTTCATCTGTTCTGCTTTACTACAATAGACACTTTCCAGAAGTGGTATTGGGGTGTCTTATAACATATTATCTGAATGAAAAGTGGAATTTCTTACACTATACAGCCACAAATTATGCATACAACCCTTCAACCTTTTGTTCTGAAGCTGTGTTTCATGGTTTTGGCCTGTTAGCACCAATTTTTTATTGTTACAGCATACCTATTTCAACATGACAATGCCCCCACAAAGAAAGCCAGGTCCATAAAGAAATGTTTCATCTTGTTTAGTGTGGAAAAATTTGACTGTGCTGCACAGAGCTCTGACCTTAAACTCATCCAACATCTTTGGGATGAACTACAACCCCAACTGTGGGCAAAATGTTTATCACCCCACATCAGTCTTGCCTAATGCTCCTGTGTCTGAATGGGAGTAAATCCCTGCTGTTAGGTTCCAGAATCTGGTGGAAAGCTCGAAATCAGAGGAGTGGAGGCTGTTATAGCTTCAAATTAATGCACATGGTTTTGGAATTGTTCAACTCACATGTATTATCATGTTTGGGCATCAACTTACTTTGTCTACATACTTTTGACCATTGGTCTATCTTCATTGAGTTATTATAGATATGTATTTTTCATTATTTTTTATTTTTATTTTCAATTCAGTTAGTGGGTTTGCTTGTTTTAGTTAAGTTTTGATTTTTAAAACATTTTAAATAGGTAGTTTTAAATTTAAAGGTTTAAAGTTTAGTTAAATGCCTCTTCAGGCTTGTGTTGAAAAATTTGACCAAATTGACAAAGACTAAAACTAAAGACATTTTCTGTTTTATTTTAGTTAGTTTTGTAAGTACACAATATGATATCAGTTAGCTTGTAGTTTGGGTTTAGTTTACTATATTAACCTTGGTAAGAAAATAGTCTATATCTGTTCATTTTTGGGACAAATATTTAATATTCATAAATATTCAATCAACTTCCTGTCTTTAATGTGTGATTTTTTTATTCTCATGAGACAAAATAGACCAAATCCTACACCATACAGTAATGTGGGTATTAGACAAATTCAGTCATGTGCATAAAGTATCAATATGATCAGTCTAACATGAATTATGGCTCACAATTGTAAGTAATATTTCTATGTAAAGATAAAGTGTCTGAGATCATTCTGCTAAACCAAGACAAGACCAAGAATTTCATTTTCTGGCAGTTTTGTCCAAACCAAGACAGCAGTGTACGACAACATCTAGAGTATTTCTGGCTAGTGTCATGCAGCTGCTTATGAGATTTCAAAAATAGACCCAAGTGGGCACATTCACAGGAGGAACTTTTGACATAAAACAAAACTGTGTGGGCATATTAACTTTGAAATTGTTTTATGCATCAATGATTTGATCAAATTGCATAAAGTTGCTTAGAACACTTATGCTCCATGCATAAAATGAAGGAAGTTAGTCGTTTGACATTGACATAGTGCAATGAAAAGGTGTGTGATCTCAGAGGTATCATTTCTGCCTCATGTTATAATTAAGTAATATACTTTAATGTTAGAGCCCATTAGCTATGAGTGGTATATACTTTTCTAAAACAAAGTGAACTTTAGATTGATTTTGTACCTTCTAGGCAGCCGCTGGTTTCTATTCATTCAACTTCTGTATGAAAACCGACTCACAGACATTTCAATAATAAAACCATCCACAGTGAACATTCAGTCACCTTTATTTTTGTAGGCTATTCTTATTTTTTGCTTTACATTGAGATGATATAAGAGCCATACACTGCCTGAAAAAAAGGAAATGAATCTAAAAAATAATCTAAAGATTCTCAGCACTATTCCATATTAATAACTACCTGGATGATAATATTTGAGGATGTTTTGCATCTTGTCTGAAATGGTTCTTTAGTTCTGACAGACTGGTGGTGAGTCTGCAGGCATTTAACTTCTGTACGGTAGACTCTACAGAGATCAGTCAGAATTTAAGAAGCTTTTTGGATGAAACTCCTTCAATAATCTACAACATGTCTGGTTGCTTTTGAGCACTATAACACTTGTATATGGTTCAGTTTGAAGGCAAACATACCACATTCATGTTTTCTGACGATGAGGTGTACAAACCTTTAAAATACATTAATACTTTATAATCTATAATAGCCAATAATTTAGTTAGCTTAAATATGACAACTTTGAGCCTTACTGTCATGAAAACCTCATCCATGTTTCCTTTAAAAAAGTCATCATTATCTTCACAGTTGGACAGGGTGT
>NW_023339763.1:5765058-5775422 GCF_004916995.1 Morone saxatilis | reverse complement strand
TAAAATTTTTCAATTTCAATACCTAAACACCATTACCTAGATTCCCATCTTAATTTAATTCAATCTTCTTCTAAGCCTATCCGAAAGAATATTGTTACCTTAACCACTTAAGCTTTATACTTAAATCCCACCATCTTTACTATCGGGCCAGCCATGTCTTGATTGTAACCCAATGTCAATCCACTACCATCTCTCTTTTTCTCTCTCTGTCTCTCCTCCTCCTCCAGAGAGAGAAGGGAGTTGGGAAGCAGAGTAGCTTGGAACCAGTAGGGGAGGGTGTACAGCTGCAGACACAGCAACCCTTCTTATCTCTGCTTCATCCATCCTCCTCACTCTCTTTTTTCTGCTAGAAACGTTCATTTAGGTTCTTCTACCCATTTGTTGGGTCTAAGAGGATACTGCTAGGAGGGCCTGAGTGACATGCGCCAGCATGTACACTCTCTTTGACATCTATTCAACTGCGGAGGCATTGGCTCACGTGGGGAGGTCATCAGGATAGGAAATACCCTTTATGTATCTGGGCAGATCAGATCTAATATAAAATAAAAGACAAATGCAGCAAAGAAAAATCAGAGATTGCAGTTTATTCTGTAAAGTAAAACAGTGTTGGGACCCCTAGTACTTTAAATATGATTTTGTTAATTTTGTATGAAATAACCTTTTTATCAGAATGGACACATCCTGTGATCTCTCATCAAGTCACTTCCTGTGACCTCTCATCAAGTCTCACCAGTGACAACAAAACTCCTGGTTATCCCATTGTTCACTCTCTTCCCTCTTTTCTCTTTGCCCTCGCTGTCTGCTCAGAGCAGACATGTCAACTAGCAAGAAAGGATTGCAGCACAATACGTGAGCCTGCCCTTTTCTTAAGATTCCTGGTTATCACACCGCTAAGCGAGTGAACGAGTTATTTAGCACCAGCGGCTACAACACACAAAGCCTGCCAGCTGACTTAACTGCAAGCTACAGGAGCCACAAAGCAAGTTAATGCCGAGCTGTTAATTCTGCACAGAGGACAATAGGAACGAATCAGTTTATTCCAACCTGCACAAGCAGACACTGCACAGCAAATGCTTTTTAAAATGGAACCACAATTTTTCCCAGCCTGGCTCATGGAATGAACTACTAACAAGCAGTACACCAACCTCTCTTCCGTACGGACTGGTAACATACTAGGTATGAATAACTTCACATTGCTTATCAGTGTTCAGGGCTGAGCACAGCCTGCTTAACTTTACATACTGAGGCCCATAGGGGCATCAGCACCGTCTGGACGTTACACCTGGGTGGGAAAATCAAGGTGGATTTCATTTTTGGCACATAAAGATACACACATGGTTAAATTTAAGTGTAGGTGTATAAAAGCAATTCTGGACAGGAGACAAATGTAAAGATGAACGTAAATGGGACTACAGCATTAACACTGACAAGTGATTTTCTCATCTGTGACTCTCCACAACTGTGTGTTCGATAAGATGGCCCGCAGGTCACATATCGGACGGACAACTTTATTCATGATGTTTTTTTCAAAGCCATTAATGGTCACAGAGGGGGAGGAGGGAACCTGTCTGAACGATACTAGCGTTTCCTTTCATGTGCTTCTTAACAGCGGTGTAATCAGTCCTCATCTGCTGCTCAGTCGATGAGGAGCCTGCAGACTTGGATCGATGCGGCCCACCTGCATTTACACACCGCTGGCCGCCTCCACGCTCCCTCTTTACCACTCTGTTCTCCATCCTTCCTCTCATCATCTTCCTCTCTCTCTATTTGCCTCGTAAACATGTACAAACAGACTTCACGAGGGATCAATAAAACCCATCCTGGGGTTTTATTTTGACTCCCTCCAGCCAAAATATTACGCCTCCTCCTTTGAAATTCTGTCTCTGTAGGCTTCAAAAATGTGACCTCGGTGATAGCCGCACATTCTTCCTCTGTTTCTTCTTTTTCTTCCTACCCTCTTTCATTGGTTCACTCATTTACTCTGCTTCTGTTTCACCTGTTTTGTTCTTTAGCTTTCCTTTCCTCTTTCTTCCCCTTATTTCTATCCATCTCTCTCTCCCACCTTCTTATTCATCTAGTTTTTCCCTTCCTTCCTTCCCTCCTCTCTTCCTCACACATTATTCCTCATTTAGTCTTCTTCTCTTCTTGTTTCCTTCGCAACTACCTCGTTCTCTCTTTGCCGCCCTTTACTCCGCAGTTCCCTCCTCCACTTACTTTTTACCCATTTTACCCTTCCCTCCTTTTTCCTTCTTGTTTTATTCCCCCTAACATTTCTCACCACCGTCCTCCAGTACGACCTACTCATCCCTCTTTTCTCTCCCTCCACCTTTCTTTCATCACTTCATCTCATCTATGAATCTTTCTTTACTTTTCTTGGCTCATTAACGGGTCCTCCCTCCTTCAGTACATTCTTTTTCCCCTTGTTTTCGTTTCCTACTTGCCTCCATCATTTTCCTCTATTCTCCTGTTTTTTCTCCTCCTTTTCTCACCTCCTCCATTTGTTCTTTACCATAATTATTCCTTCTTCTTTTTATTTCCCTCTTACTCATTTCCACACCTCTTTACCGCTCTCCCTCTGCCCTCTATGTTTCTTCTTTTGTTCATTTTTTCTTTCCTCCCTCTATATCTTCCCTTCATCTTTCCTCTGTTCCTTTTCCTCTGCCTTGTGTTTCTTTCTCAGATTCTTTCCCTCTCCATGCGTTCACTCTCGTCCCTCCCTCAGTTTTTTGTCGTCCGCGGCTGAGATCAATCAGGAACTTATGAAGCATGCAGCAGGATAAATCAGTGGTGTTTGCAGGCCTCGTGAAGATTCACTTAATGGTATTTCATGTCAGCGGGCGACTGGTACTGATAAGGAACTGCAGCATCAGAGAGTGAGAGCGAAAACTGGGGTGAGGAGGAGGAGAGGAAAATGGGGGCGGAGAGAGAAATGTGGCGAATAAAGAAAAACCCCCCGAGTGAGGAGAGTAAATAAAACAAAGTAAAATTGGAGAAGAAAGATTAACAGTCTTTTTAAACCCCATAAGATAGACTTCATACTCGAATTTCAAACCATCTGCCACTGAGAAGTTATTTTGTTTATCCAGACCAGAGCTATTGGTGGCAGGGAATTATGGGTATTAAGGAGAAAATAGGGTATTATAAGGCCTTGCAGAGATATTACAGAGCCAGGGGGAACCCACAGTGCTGCTGAGCTTTAACACAAGTTTAACCTTGCCCAATGGTTATTGTACCCACATGTACATACTACCAAGGTGAAATATCACTAAAGGGAGTGAAATACTGCAGTGTTAGATTGAGTAATTTATTGCTTTTAAGGTCTTGGGTCATAAATGGTTGTGGAAGTTCATAAAATGCCTGTGAAATTGAAAATAAAGGAGTGGAGGAGTGTTGATGATAATGTTTGCATATCACCAGCTTTAGATTCTCCTTTGATTTATGTAACAACTGCCCCCTGAAGGACAAATTCATGGGTAGCAGAAGAACATCTAGGCACATCACAATATAGTCTGAAAAGAAATATTGCAAAATAAAAATATGCCAACCATGTATGCAGAAAATATTACTTAAGTAATTTTCTGTAATTCTTTGTATTTACTATTAAATATTTTTTTAAACTATGATGTTTGTGAAATGTTTTTTTCTCTCTTACAAACCTGACATAAATAATTATTTCTATTGATCTGGATACTCCATGTGCTGGGATTTTATTTTATTTTTTTCACATTATGTTATATCAATGGTCCAGTGTGTAACATTTAGGAGGACGTTTTTAGCGTAATTGCCGCAGTGTCTCCTTTGTGCTTGGAATCGGAGGAAGTTGCAATCTGCATTTATACTGCTAGAGGCCAATTAATCCTACACACTTGTCCTTTAAAGTAATATTAAAGTGAATTATAGTAAAAAGTACAAAAGTAAATAAAGTAAAAAAAAATAAAATAAATAAAACACATATACATACACATGCATATACAAATACACATATGTGTATATGGTATTTTAGACTTTATGTGGAGTTAGTCTGTATACTACATATTAAAGACACAAACAGTAATCTATAAAATTCATACTGGTTATATTGACTGCTGTTTCACGGGTGTTTCAGCACAGAAAGGCTCCATATAAAGAATTCTCTCCAGTCTCTCTCCAGACTGTCAGTCAGGTGATGTGGCTGCTGAGCTGCTGGAGGAGGTGACAGCAGCAGTTTAAACCGCTGTGGAGCCTCTGATGTATTTTTCTATTAGGTCTATAACCCAACCAACCATCTGTTCCAAAAACTTTCCTCTGGGAGACCATACTGGGCCATTAAGACCACAACTACCCGCCACCTTAAAAGCCTCTTCACTAAAGCTGTCAGACCTCCCTCCCAACACACACACATACACACACCTACACACACTTACACACACATACACACATAAACAGTATGTACACAAATGTCTGCCCAAAGGAGAACTTGCTCTGCAAACTCTCTAGGCTCCCTCATCAGTGAAAGTGAATGTGATCTTACTCGAACGTCAAGCACACACTGTAGCACGCCTCATTCCCAACCCATACAGCAGTCTAACCTAAGCAGTCATTTCAGATCAAGGTAACAGCACTTCATAATGTGACTGTAGAGAAAGGATGCCAAGGTCTGAAGTTGTAAGTTTGCTGGGGTGGTACATTTTTACCAACCTACCGAGGACCTGCACTCTTGATGCACATGAAGACGGGAATGGTGGCGATGGTGCTTAACAAATCAAATACATGACAGAACACGTTACTTAAAAGTTCCCTGATTCAGTGTCTGTTTAATGCACAATTCCCAAATCAGGAGTTACTGGTGCTGGGTTAAAATGATTTGTGTTGACTGTGCTATACATCATAATAAGACACTGTTTTGGGAAGCTGGATTTGTCTTCCAGGAACAAGGCACAACATTTAAATTTTGTCTGCACATTAACACTACAACAGAGCAAATCAAGCAGAATCCAAAGTCAATTGTCTAACAAGATAAAAGACTGTAAGAAAACTGCAAATATCAGGCTGTATGCTTGTCTATAATTAACAACAATGTTCGCTATATGGTTCATTATGTTGAGCATGTTTGCTATAACTCATTTATAAATATGTTCACAAATCGAATCCACATACTGTGGCTGCAACAGCAAAACATCATCACAGCATGAAGCGATCCCGTCCTCAAAGGAAATCTGTCCTTTTTTTCATAGAAATGCATTTTTGGAGTTTCTTTCCAGTAACGTCTGCTCAAATAATTAGTTGCTTAGTGGACTAATAGACTAATTGAGGGACAACAGCAAATTACTATTAGTTGCTGCCTTTTTACTAAATAACATAAAGGAAGCATAGTTATAACCCCGTCTCAGTCCAAAGTCATCATAAATACTTCAGCTTGGTCAGTGGCCCTCCGCTTCAAAATATGACACCGTAGGTATTCGCAATTTCTAGATGCACCTGCTGTCAAAATCAGGTCACATACTATAAAGTGTGAGAAAGTCTGCATGTGGAGGTGGTGGGGTGGATGGCTCAAACAAACGACTTTAACCCAGTAGAGCGCTGTTTGTGTTCCACGTGAAACCAAAAGTCAACAATGTCTTTAAAGTAACAGAGCCCCGTGTGTCCTGAAATAATGCTTGAGGGGTACCTACAGTGTCATATTTTGAAGCAGATGGCCACAGACCAAGCAGCAGTGTTTGCCAGGTTGAGAAAGTGTTGATATTTAATACTTGTATCATGGGACCCACATCAGATGATACTCCAACAGTGAACCGTTTCCCGCTCTTACAGATTAACAACACCTGCTTTGGATGTTATCAGTCCATTGAATGGCTGAGCAACTTTGAACATTGAGTGTTGAGTTGAACAGCGAGTTACTTGGTCATTTAGTGATGGAACTTAATTTCCTTCCATTAAATTACATCTTTTTTCAACTGACACAGAACGAGAACAGAGTAATTGTAGCAATTTAGCTACATGTGAAACACTTTTCTTGTTTCTTGTTGTTTGCAGCCCTTCATTAAATGCAATCACAGCTATTAGCTGCAAACCAGATTTAAGAACAAAATGTCACCTTATCCTTTAAAACAACACACCTCCTGCAAGTTGCCACTGAAAATGCTCCAGGTTGCCCAATGCAAGGGAATTAGTGCCATTTGTCCGGCTGCAGTGTCTCTTCACCCATTTACCAACAAAATTACATACATTTGTATCCAAGGAAGCCACAAAAGCTGTTTCCAACTTCCAGTAGTTCTACTCTCACTTAAGCCCCTCCATTTCTACTCTACATCCTTGACCTTTCCCTCCTTTCCTCATCTCCTCCACCATATTCTTCCTTCTATCTTTCTTCTCTTCTTCCACTTTCCTAAAGCACTCTTGAATCTCAAATTGATCTTTCTGCTCTTTCATTTGTGTTGTTATGCCTCCTCAGATACCAGTCTTCACCTCCTTTCCTCCCTCCATGTGCTTCTATCTAACTTTGCCTCCTCTTCTGTCCAGCCTTTGTCCGTGTAATAATTTCTTCATAATAACTGTGGTGATTAAGCCCAGGGAAGAGGAGAGACAGGAGGAGGATGAAGGTGCATGTTGGACTTGATGTACAGCTGATGAGGGTCAGGGGCTGGATGGAGCCTGGGGGGCCTCAGGCTTTAGTCTCGCAACAGGACAGTGAGATTGCACATTATAATGAAATATATTTAGCTCTCCTCCATCTCATTACAGCAGGTCAAAGAGAGCTGGAGGATCTGGGCAGAACAGAGCAAAACGAGCCACTGGACACATTTAACAAGAGGGGGGATGAGGACCCTGCAGGCTAACAGGCGATTAAAATCCTTCTTTCCCAAAAGAATTTCTAAATGAGCATTTTAAAAAGGTGAGAGGTATTTTGAATGATTATATTTTCCAATAATGGACAGAATTTTTGAGGCTGATGGTATTGACAGATATTTTATGTTTAAAGATTTCCAACAATATATCAGCCAATAGTAATGTATAGTAAACATATAACATAAAAAACAATCTTGATACATAGCCCTTAGGTTTGTTTTTAAAGAAAAGAAAGATATATGTGAGTGGAAAGTTTTACAACTATAAAATAAAATGTTGGTGCTCACCAGGGGACAAACTTTGAAAGGAGACACATTGTTTAATCTACTTTAAACTTAGTTTGGCATTTCTGTGGCAATTTCTTGTTACTTATTAGCTAACATACACAGATAATGATCTATCTGCTATAAGCTACGATCAGTGGATAAATCAGCCTGGATTGATGTTTAAACATTTAATCAATTATGAAAAATGTTTTCTAGTATAACGGAAGCACCACAAAATCCATTCTTTCATTTCTTATTTAAAATTTTATCATGGGGTTAATTTACTGGTATTGGTTGTACACATAGACCTTATGTTTTCATTACTATCCATGACATTAATTGAGTATTGAGTACATGTGTAATGAGGGAGCCTGGTGGGGCTATGCAAATTCTCGTGTGTGATTAAAACTTGTACTTAATTAACTTGTCTGTGTGTAATTGTTTGACCCTGGTCTAGGTTTTAATCATGTAGCCATAATATTAAAGGCTTCTTACCGTTGTATGCTAATTAAGCGCTGTACCTGGACTTTTTTGGGTAATTCATTCCCCTTTTTTTTGTTGGGCATTGATTTCCTATCTGTGCATCAGGAGCACCTGTGTTGCGTCACAGATCCAAGAAGTGCTTTCTCAGTTTTTATTGAATGTTTTTTTAATGATATGGCTCTCTAAAAACCAAGTACTGAAAGTCTGCTAACACAAAGAGTCATTCTGGGGTGTTTGTGACTCTCAAATGAATGTATTTCAGGGTGCCACCATAAAGTTGTCTCACAGTCCAGTGTCCAAATCTCTGTATGTAGGGAGAGGGAGAATACAGGACACAACAGACTCTCAACTTGTCATCAAAATCCTTAATTTTCCTCTTTTCAAAGTCATAGTTTTACTTTTGTAAGTTCGCTGTTCACTTTCTATTTTAATGGTGATAATTGAATGAATGAATAAATGAATACAGCAAAGTACCTTGATGTAGCTTATGGAATGCAGGGACAAAAATTAATACAACAAAACCTAGCACGTATCTAAAAATGTGTATTTAGTCTGAATTTTCCTTCATTTACTTAAAATCCTCCCTGTGTATCCCTCCCATTCAATCAGAGCCTGTTATAATGATAATGAGAGAGCCATATGGCAGACACAAACACAAATGAGGGCAGCGCTTGGGCAAATGACAAGCAGCAGAGTATTTACACAACAAAAAAAAGGATCCATCCTGACAATTAGAACAGGATGTGTAGGTGGGACGACTCGTGTTTGTCGTGTTCATGTTTGCTTTCCTGTGTGCGCATTAATCAGCATCTCTGCAGCTGTTCAAGTCAAAGTAAAACAAGTGGAGGTGAAGGAAGGCAATGTGAGGGCCTCAATCAGAGTTTCTCAATCCCCACGGTTGGGACACAAGTCACTAGATAGTTATTTTGTAGTCTTGGAGATCAAATCCTAACATCTTCTTCAATATGTTTCCAACCATCTGTGGCACATAAAAAACTGAAAACGCAGAGGATCATACAATTATAAAAAAAAATATTTTAAAAGAATGGTAATATAATTGGCTGAGGTGGAAAACTTGGCATATAAAAAAATTAGGAGATACAGAGATACAATAAAGGCAAATCTGTTTCCACAGTAAAAGTGGTACCTTATAAGTCATTGCATTTATAATGACAGCTGATGGGAACATGGTTTCATTCACATTAATTTTTCAGAAATGTAAACATGCACCTAAATAGTGATGCTGTTATCTTACAACTTACAATATGTATGCACAGCTTCAGTGCTCCTCTCCAAGTCTGTGGAATTCTACTGGAGAGATGAACACATGGATGTATTAATAAAAACTGAATTCTGTGTTCTAAGAAAATGTATTCCTATGAAAGTTGCTCATTTGCTTATATGCTAAAAAAACACTAGTGGGCCTCTGTAGCTTCCACGGTTTTGGGCCCAATGCACATTTGACTCCTTCTCTGGCCAAATCAGTTGAGAGCATGGACGTTCTGGCCAAATAGGCTGACTTCCTGTCAGATCTTCTCAAACATGAATGGCATAAAATAATTTAATAATGACATACTGGATCAAATACTGATCCTACAGTTTTTTGAGGGTGCTTATGATACTGAATATGATACTAAATGCTAAAATGTATTTACTGTTTTACAGTCACTTGTTTCATATGATTGTGTATGGGAAGGATTATTTGGACCAGTGTGTGTCAATTGACACTTAAATGCAGATGCTACAGCAAAGTTACCTCACAGTCCAGTGCTGCTCCTGGGGGCTTGGATGAACACCATTCTTCCAAAAGATGATGATGATGAAGATGGCACTCACTTTATTTGTGCAAATTCCTGGACTATTTGTGCAGGCTGTCATCATGGTGCACCAACTCTACATATACCGATCAGCTATAACATTATGACCACCTGCCTAATATTGTGTAGGCCCAACTTTTGCCACCAAATCAGCCCTGACCTGTCGAGGAATGGGCTCCACTAGTACCTCTGAAGGTGTGCTGTCGTATTTGGCACCAACATGTTAGGAGCAGACGCACACACATCTGGTCATCCACAAGATGTAAAAGAAAATGTGATTCATCAGACCAGGCCACCTTCTTCCATTGCTCCATGGTCCAGTTCTGATGCTCACATGCCCATTTGTAGGCACTTTCAGCAGTGGATTCAGCAAGTCTGTGGCTAAACAGCCCCATACGCAACAAACTGTGATGTACTGTGTGTTCTAACACCTTTCTATCAGAATCAGCATTAACTGTTTAAGCAGTCTGAGCTACAGAAGCTCGACTGTTGGACATAGGCCAGCCTTAGCTCCCTCATCAATGAGCCCCGACCCTGTCACCAGTTCACTGCTTTTTCTTCCTTGGAGCACTTTTGATAGGTACTGACCTCTGCAGACCGGGAACACCACACAAGAGCTGCAGGATTTGGAGAGCTCTGGACCAGTCGTCTAGCCATCACTAATTGATTCCCTTGTCAAGTCGCTAAAAATCCTCACGCTGCCCATTTTCCTGTCAGTAGAAATAGAACAACTGTGGTGTGGTTTGGCATTCATGTATGTTTTTTTTTCAGTCTGTCTTCAATCGAAAGGATTGCAAGCACTGGTGGGATTTCCAACGATTGACAACAAAACAACTAGTGTGTAAAGGGGGAACTATACTAGCAACGGCGAGCGTGAAGCAGAGGGATGTGCCCTGCTCCAGTGATGGATGCATGAGATACAATAGTGATGCAATGTGTATCATGTCTTGGGCCAATTTAGGGCAGACCAAAA
>NW_023339763.1:5730912-5764958 GCF_004916995.1 Morone saxatilis | reverse complement strand
TATGCAACAAACTGCAATGCACTGTGTGTTCTGACACCTTTCTATCGGAACCAGCATTAACTTTTTCTGCAATTTGAGCTACAGTAGCGTGTCTGTTGGATCGGACCACAAGGGCCAGCCTTCGCTCCCCACGGGCATCAGTGAGCCTTGGCTGCCCATGACCCTGTTGTTGGTTTCCTTCCTTGGACCACTTTTGATAGGTACTGACCACTGCAGACTGGAAACACCCCACAGGAGTTGCAGTTTTGGAGATGCTGTGACCCAGTCCTCTAGCCATCCCAAATTGGCTCTTGTCAAAGTCACTCAAAAGTGCCATGATAATGAGATAATCGGTGTTATTCACTTCACCAGGAAGTGGTCATAAAGTTATGGCTGATCGGTGTATGTTCGCTGTAACTAGGTAGCAATGTAATCGTCGACCATGTGTGCACACTCTTGCCTGATCGGTTCTGATTGATCTCAAGTTGTGCTTTTTCCCCTAGACCCAAAACCTCACAATCCAATAATGTTTCTTTGATTCAATTTGAACCACTGAGAATGAATGCGCATGTACTTGTGACAGTATGAAAGCATCTGCATTTGTTTCAATACTCACTTATTCAGGTTTTTCCTTTCATTTGTCACCTATCTGCATGAGGCACATATAGAAAAAGAGAAATATCTGATATAACAACACCGCAGAACTACAGTCTTAAAAACGTACAAATTAGTTGATTCAACAAGAATCGTCCACCTGATATTTTCCCACCTTCCCCTTCCCCTTTACGACATGAACAGATCTTAGATGACTGTGAAAGTCACCTTAGAGTATATTCAGCCATCAGTGATGAAAGAATGGCATCATGGCTGTCGGTTATGCTTCCATGCTAGATGTTATGACTACATTAGCGCTAACTGCACTCGCCTTCTCTCTCACACAGATGGCCCATTATGTGTTGGGGGGATGAAGACAGAGATCACATTACTTCCCTCTACTGCCTATAGGACGCAGACTGCCTGTCACTGACATATAACTGCCCTCAGAAAACAAACAATGCCAGCCGTGATCTTTGCAAACGGCTTTGCCAGGGCTCTCGAACGTGCCTTGTTTGTCATGGACAGTGCCAGCTGCAGACACCCGGAGCAGAGGGGAGGAGAGAGTGCTTTCCCGCACCACGCTTACAATCTAATCTGGCTTCATGACTGCTGGCGCCTGGATTAATGTCAGCCATGAAACAAAGCTTTGGGAGATGTCCTCGAACCCTGAAGCCAGCCAGGTGTGAGGGACACAAACATATACAAAACCTATGACTAAACATACACAGAGAAGCAGTCTTCTTCTAAGTTTCTAAAGACAGATGCACTCACTTCAAGTGAACTGGGTATATCAACTAAGATAGTTCATTCCAAAATAGAGATCTTCACAGGTCTCTACCTAAATCTCAGCTGCTTGTTGATCGATGGTGCTGCTGGTGTTAATGTTCTATTTGTGTTTGTGTCTAATTATCCTAGGATCTAGTTAGGTGTAATCGGTCTGTGCTGGAGTCTTCTTCAGATCAGGTCCCTCTTTTTAAAAAGTAATTTGCTGTATGTTTTCAGTGTTCAGGTAGGTTTTCCCACATGCCCATTTTGGATCAGGTCCAATACTTGGACCTCTACTCCAAAACTACAAATATCTCAATAGAATAGACAAACAAAAAGAGCTGTGGTTTCAGTATGCACTTTTTCCCCAACATGAATTGAGAAATTGTGTTTTTATTGGTGGTTTGGTATGGTGGATGGTTATAAATATCCATGAGCCTCAGCTGATGTTGCTGTGAAAAAGAAGCTGGTCCGAGCTGGGAATAAGAACAAATTCAGAATGCTTCATCAGCATTGTTTCAAACAAAAACCTGCAACATAGTTGCCAAATTCATCCAAAACTGACACAAAGAATCTGAAAGTGAACTGATTTAAACTGATTAATGTTTCTACAAAGAGCAATATTTAGCTGCTGTTCACTGTTAGCAGTGCATACAAAAGACTTTTAATCTCTGTGATTAAAAGTTTCTTACTGAAATCCATCTTGGGAGTTATAGTTAACTCTCTTTCCTTTAGTTTTTATCTACAGGCTTGGACTTTTAATCAGAGCCAGATATTTTCTATTGTAGTTGCTGCTCATCTTCTATACTGATTGATGACTGAAGAATTTATTTATTCAAATGGTTAAAAAGTTGAAAGCTACAATTTCTGGTTGAACGTGTTTGGAAGCTAAGCTAAACTAATCATACCTTTGAGCTCATTTTGTAAAGCATACTGTCAAGGTCAAGAATGAATTCCCAAGTGTCAACAATGATGCAGTCATAGGGATTCAAACAAAACAAAGTAAACACCTTCTAACATACATCTTTCAAAAACACATGGATTATGACTGCATTTTACAAGTGTCCCTTCAGTTTGCCACTCATTTTATTGGTCTGCTTGGGACCTAATGCAGTAGAGATGAGGAGTTGTAGCTCACACATACAAACATGCACATACACACACACACACACACACACATCAGTAGTAGCTGCAGTCACTGGGGTTTAATGGATTCTTTATCATCTCCTTAACGTGGTCAGCTGACAGGAATCCAATGGTCGCTCGCACACTAGCACATTTCCCATTCACTCCAGATAAAACCATGAAATGTAGGCTGCCTCTGTCTTGCCTTGAATAAATTCTCTGCTGTGACGTCCCCCTACGCAGTAACTCTGAAGTGTCTTTTATGGTCTTATTACGGCTTAACGGTGTCCACTCTGAGGGAAGGAGAGCTGGAAGTAAACGTCTTAGACTGAAGCTGTCGGGGTGGATATATGACTCAGGCAGAGAGAGGTTTGATGGAACATAAAGATGAAGATCACCCAGGTTTCATGTGAAGGTAGATATTTTCTCAGGCGCTCATCTGTTAGTTGAGGTTTACGTTGGACCAATGTGTTTAAGTTTGTGTTGCACTAAAACTCAAACAGGCCTTCAAACAGTTAAAACTAGGTCTACTTGTCACTGCACAGTCCTTCTGTGATATGAACCTGATAATGTAATGTTGTCATAGACATCATATATATAAGTCTGGACAGATGACAAGGTTTTATTGCATTAAGTTCTTAAAATATGACTGAAGTTTGAAACTTGCAGCCTCTGAGCTGCCACTCATAACTTCATCACATATTAAACCTTTCTAAGCATCAATAATAAATATTAGAGAGATATTTTACAGGGGTTCAAGGCCCCCCTTTTTTAACGTCTCACAGTGAAAGAGCATGCAAATCACAAGCTATCCCCAAAATTACAAGTTAGTTTAATAATAATAATAATAATTGTATTTGTAGTTGGGTTTCTGTTTTATTTATTGGACACTGAGGGCAGTGCAAGAACTTATAATTTTTTTACACTTACACTTTACTCAAACAATAAAACATAAATTAATTCATATTTTAAGTACATTTTTTGATTGTCCAGAGTCAAGGAAAACACCCTACTATATACAAATGGTTGTTTTTTTACTTGATAATGATTCTAATTCTAAGTAGGTGGATTCACATATTCAGTTTTTGTCATTATATTTTAGTCATATGAGAACATCCAAACCATGCTGAAAAAGCAAATATTTGCAGATTAAGGCTGTCATAAACAGAATTTAGTAATTTCTTTTTGTGATTAGGTTAGTTTAAAAGGTAAAAAAGTAATTTAAATGTTAGGGGGTTGGCTCACTGTGTAGCATTATGGCTACGACTTAAGCAACCCGGTTTTACTCCTAAGTCGTCACATATTGCAGTCTGCATAAGGTGGTGGGGTGGATGGATGGCTTAAACAAACACAATACTTTAACACAGAAGAACGCTATTCGTGTTCCATATGAAACTAAAAGCAAAAAAATGTCTTTAAAGTAAAGTACTAGACCTTACTCTAAGGCCACCAGCAAATCTTTCTTCCTTTGTTAAGATTATTGGGTTCTAAGCTGAAGTGTGGCAACAACTCTGACCTGTGCCATCAGTAAACTACAGCATGTTAAGTTTGTTAGGAGATGGGCTGGGTATCAAAACTGAATACCTTTTTAGTATTTTACCACCTGCATGCAAATTGAGAGTATGCTCCTGGGAGGCTAAATTTAGGGCAAAAAGGCACTTTTCTCAGAGGGCTCAGTTGGCTTGATTGAACATCCTGGGTTCAGAATTGTCTTGCGATCTCTGCAGCATGTTATCTCTCTCTGTTTTTGTCCCATATTTCATGCTTGTCCTCTCTGAAAAAAAATGTCCAGCACATAAAAAAAGTAATGCATTAAAAGTCCTCGCAGGCAGTTCTGTGGAAAACGCACTCTCCCAAGGGCAAATATTTCAACAGAGGCTTCATAACATCCGAGGCGACCCTGGAGCCAAAAGGCTGATGCAAGGTTAGCTTCAGGCTACTGAGGGGCCACAGGGTGAAGACAGACACAGAATAATACCAGCTCCCTCTGAGCAGTTGGGAAGAACAGATCAAAACCCAAACAGACTTCCCTCATTACAAAACAGCCGAGGAAGAGCGGGTCAGACCTCCCGAAGCGAGCGTGCAGAGGGCAGCTGATCTCTGAGCCCTTTTCGGCCATGACACTGTGATCAAAAGTCTGTCTGGTGGAAGCTGTGGAAGAGCTTCATTCACAACGACTGAAGGTCGGAGCTGTTTTAGTAATGAGAGTCTAAATCAGAGCCTGAAGGAAAGAAAGCTGAGGTCAAAGGTGCAGTTAAAATAATCCCGGAGCTCAACTGTAGAGAGACAAAGCAAGAGGTGTTGTTGGTGATGTTTTTTAAAACGTTCCAATTAATTTCCTGAAAGTTCCCTTCTGTGTCCCTCAAAGCTAAGGCAGTTTTGTTGAGTTTTTTTGGGGTCAGTGGGCAAAAATTCCATGATAACTTTTTAGTATATTGTAATTCTACTGCTCTGAGAAAAACTATACTTTTGTGCCTTCTTCTCTGTTTTCACTTTGGCCAACCAGGTCATTTCAGGGAGAAGGTGTTCCTATTGGCTGTTCTTCAAATGCAGACGCACATGCACATCCCTTCAGATGGTAAAAAGCCAGAAAATCCTGCAACTTGTGATACATGTCTAATACCTGCTTTGCCTAAAGCGGCGTACAGTAAAATAAAAAAAGTAAATAAAAAAAACACTTTTGAGGGTGGGAGTGGGGTATTTGTGCGTGTGGTCTTTTAACTGTGCGTCCAAATTCTTTTTCTGTGTTATTAGAGGTCAGTGTGATGCCTATCGATAATATGGCACCCTCTCCAGTAGAAATCAGGTCCTCCAGTGTTTCTAGCCTTCACTGCCGAAGCAGAGTGTTGCTGAGGCAGTCGGAAAGGATGTCTGGACCATCCCCTCTGTTAGATGGTGTCGCAGCAGCCTCTGAAGCCTGGGGCGCTCTACTTTGTGCTGGAGGGGCATCTTTGAAAAGACGAGTCGCGGCAAGAGGGACCGAGGACTTGGTGAGCATTCCTTTTTGGAGAGAGGGCACTATGAGGCATGAGGTTTCGCATGGTAAGCAAACCGACTCCTTCTGCTACTTTTCGAACTTGTGGGTTTTGTGGGAGGGGCTTACCAGAGTGGTATGAGGCACCAGAGAGAAAGGCGGAAAGTTTTGCACAGGTTTTGCCAATGGTAACTTTAAGGATGGATGTTTTTATGATGTTTTTTTCCCCACTGAGTTCTTGTTGGATTCAGCTTTTGCAGGTCATGACTCCAATAATTGCAAGAATGTAGGCTCTTGACTCCACCAATGATGTTAAGAGCCGGCAAACCCTACACATTAATGAGGTGAGCTATCAAATGATTTGCCCGCAAAGTTTAAGAATGTGACCCGAGAGCTTATTAATTTGACTTCACTCTTCTTACCAGTTTAAGATGAGGCTGTAGAGACCCAAAAAAGTGTTTGTATGACAGATAAACAGCTGAAAACCAATAAACAATGTTAATGTGATTTGCCTTGTAACTTTAACTTCTTTAGCAAAATTTAAATGTGTTTGAGTTGCTAATATTGAATCATCTTGGCTTAGAGCAGCTCATATCCAGAGTTAATGCTGGACTGTCATTCTCCCTTGCTCTTCAGAGAAAGGTCAGCTAGGTGGACTTTGGAAATTGATATTATTGTTTTAGCACAACATGGCAGTAAGTTGGGAAAAAGTGCAAACAAAAGTTAGGTAGACACAGCTTTTACTGCTGCAACTTTTGTGCCACTTATGCTAAATCAGCAATGTAAGGTTCAGGTAGAAGAAAAAAGCAATCAATGATATCATGTAAAATATTATTCACAATGTCAAATTGAAAAGTTTTTTTAAAAAACATTTCTGTAGGAATTTACAAAGATGTAATCCTGAATAAGAAAAGAATTGCATGAGTCAGGACCATCTTTAAAAACTGACCTCTTGTGGTAAGAGGTCGAGTAAGAGTGAATCTGTGTGGTACAGTATATTTTAAAAATACAATATGAAATGACCTGATTTCTCTGTCTGAGTTGTATTGTATTGAAATGGTCAGTTCCCTTCTTACTTTACACCTTCGGTCTATGTATATATATTTAAAGTAATATTTTCCTTTGTGTCTGTCTGCTGTAGAGTTATAAAGCTGTAGATTCTCTACTATGAAGCTAGTGCAATATCACAAATGGAGCAAAGCCTGCGAGCTACTTCAGACAGTCACTCACATGGGATACTCCTCTCACTACAGCATACTGTATATCCAAAGCACCCTTTCGGCTATAGTGGTGAACTTTAAGCCATCAGTGCACTGCTCACTCTGTTGCTGCCATGGCGACTGCCACACTGCTCACCTGCTGTTCACATGGCATTTCAAAAACCCCACCGCAACCCCAGCATCCACCTGTAGTCTACGCTCCCCTAGGGGTGGGATCTTATTATCACCACTCCCTACTGTGCTGAACTTGTTGCATTCTTGTGGGAGTAATGAGGTCAGAGCTAAAGATCAACATTGTACATATTCTACATTCACATAATGATCTCTTGAACTATCATAGTTAAAACAAAAAATAAGAGAGATGTAATTTTGAATTTTTAACCTTTGAATTAAACACAGCATCACAATTTAAGCAGAATTAATGAATTAACCAACACAAAGATACAAATTCTCTGTAGACCCAGGTCTCAAGAGAAAAAAAATATGAAAACAAAAACTTTTCTATCACTGGTTAAACCCACAGAGTTTAACCAGTGGTTTTCTGCACTTCGACAGCAGTTTATAAAATCACACCATTTAAAAATGTATTTTTACCCTTTTAGGTTAACACATTTCTTTCTCTCATTCTCTCAGTCTCTCCAGAGTCCTTCAGTTAATATTTAATGTTTTTTATTCTTTTTTCAGTTTGGAGTGTTACATTATACAAAGAGGCTGTTAAAGAGTTACGAGTTTGGCATAGTCTCGTCCATCTGCCATCTGAAACATTGACTCTGATCCCGCTTTCAGCAGATCATCCTCAAACTAGTCTCTGAAGGACCAGAGTGGGAGAAGCAGATGTTGCCTCAGTCCCACATTTCACTGTGTGTCAGCTGAACTGCTGCTGTGCAGGATGTCTTGGGGGACAGGGGGAAGACTAAAGTCTTGATTGAATTTTGTTTCAATCTAAAAGTTTAAAGACAGTCTGTGTAAACATACGTTAAAATATTAAAGCCGTTTTTTGTAAGATAGTGATTTGGTTGTGCCACTATTAAATATTCATATTTTAATAAAAAGTTAAAGGAGTACTGCAGTGATTTAGTATTGCACCTTCATGAAGTTGGGGCACTTTTGAAACAAAAAGAAAAAAGTAAAAATAAAGCAGCAGAGACCAATATATCCTGACCTTTAGTTCCTGTTTGAGTCGAAAGCCAAAACCACTTGATCCTGCACTTCCCATAATGCAACGTGGCAGTATCAACATCATCAGGTTTCCTCCTGCAGAGCTACAAAAGACCTACAACTGTTTTAACAAGCTGAGCTACTCATGACTATAAGCTTTAAACATAAAAATTTATATATAAACCCTTACATAGATGTCTATTCATTCATTCATAACTCTGTGCTCTGTTTGGTATAAAGACAGTTTGACTGGAAATATTTTTTTCTTATTAATTTGGTGTTTCATTTACTTTCCCGTCCACTGTAGCTCTATTAGATGATAGTGAAGAATTGTAGTAGACATCGATTGTATGCTTTGTATGGCTGCCTGTGGGGATTACATGTCTAGATGAGCAAGATAAAAATAAAATGACACCAAGTTAATAATAACAGGATTGTTGCATCTCGTTGACTAATGGACAACAAGGAACGCTTCAGAAAAAACAACTGTCCTTTAGATTTCATCTTTGAGTTAACAGCATTAAGCTTTTAAGTTTTCTTATGTTATCATCTCTTGATGTGTAACATCATGTAGCTAAACGTGTTTCGAGATTATAAATGTGAACATATCCAAAGATGGATTCGTCATTGATGATGATTTGCAGCAAAGAAATGCCTGACTGTGATCTCAGACTACCAGAGAGGATGAAGTCTCTGCAGTAAAAGGCTACATATTTGAAAATACGTACAGACAATGCTTTTCACAATGCTTTCCTGTAATCATTCAGCCATCCTTGATTTGTCTCTGCAGAATATGAAATAAGCAGAGTACCATAATGTGGAGTGGTAATTACTGAGTGAGTGCATCAAAGCAGACCGGCTGCTGATAACACGTCTCCTATGGAAGAAGGAGGGGGTGAACACTCTTCCAATTACCTTTCACTCTCCTCACCTTTATTTTCCTCTTCTCTCCCCCTCTGCTCACTTCTTCCCCCTACAGTCAGTTCTGTACTATCATCAAGGGCAGAATTCATTTTGAATGAGCTCAGGCTTTAGAGAGTCAATGGGACATAATTGAGGGTAATGAAAGGAGTTTAATTATAATTACAGCAAAAAGGGGGAAAAAAAACGACAGCAGATAATGTCCTTATTTTGTGGGGGACGCCGCCCTTGGAAACTTTTGAAAATAAAAGTTGTCCTTATGACAGAGGAGACGCAAGGATCTGGGTGTGCGCTTCCATGTGGGGTTGAAAGAAAGAAAAATGAAAAGCGAGTATGAAAACATTATTGATACACATAAAGCAACAACGGATGGAAAATTGTGTGCTTTCCAAACAGGGAAGGATTACATGAGCTCACAGCAAGAAAAACGTTTCAGTCTGTTTTTTTTTATTCATGAGCACATTTACCTTTGACTTTGACAACCCCTGGTTTAATTCCCAACTCAGGCCAATTAGTTTCTTACCTACAGGTTTGTAATTACACTTACTGTTTCAGCCAGTCAGACAGCACAAGTCTGGAAATATCCCTGTTGGGGTGAGTCAACCGTGTCTTCAAATTACATTCATCTTCAACTCATTTGCTCTGGCTAATATGTTTTGGAAGAATCATAATGTTCATATTGAACGTTTCTGCAGCATTCACACATGCACATCTGGCAACTAAAGATTAAACTTATTTTGGTTCTATTTAGGAGCACTTGTTTAAAAGAAAAGATTGTGGTATTAGGTAAACAATTAAAACAGAAGTGTTTTCAGACACAAACTCTAGTCTGGTATATGAGGTGCATGAGTCAGGGGATTAGTACACCTGACTGACTACCAAGGCCTACTCCCCACGAAACGCATCCTCATACCTAAATGTCAGATAATGTCCACTGCCAAGAAATCCCACAATTACATATATTACTGGGACAGGTGTACCGGACCTTATGTAAGTGACATAACATTAAACATGTTGTTAACATTGTGAAACAGTTGCAGTTTGGTTAGGTTTAGGCACCAAAACTTAGGTTAGGTTTAAGAGAATAGCATGGTTTGGGTTCAAATAAATATGTTATATTAGTCATGTCAATAACATTATGTAACTTGTAAGTCAGTCAACATTGACTATTAGTTTCACACAAGACATGAACCCCGGTTATGTGGGCACTCTCGCTCTTTATACTGCTCCAGTCATAATTACTACAGCCACGAGAGGCCTAACCATAAATGTATATAATAAGCTGCTTGCACAATCGACCGGGGGGATACACTGTCCCCATGACAACAAAACGTTGTGCTTTGATGAGGTTCACTACACTGGGTAATATGTTTTTTTCTCAACATCTCAATCTCTCTACTCACACATTACCTAATGCAAATTATATAGAAGCAGCTCATGAGAGACACATTTGGTTGAGTGAGGGGGTAGAAGAGGTGCTGTTGGAGAGGTTTGTCCTTCAGAGGCTATTGTATGATTTATGTGTAGAAGTTAAACTGCAGTCCATCACTGTGACTGAACATGATATCATTTGGCAGTTGGCAGTATTTCGTGACATATGTAAACCTCACTGATGCAGAAGTCACTGTCGAGCTGTACTTTTTTTATGATGCCTTGAATCTATATTGCTGTTAATCATTGCTAAGAGTAGGCACCTCCTCCTGATCACTTATTTTGTGTTTCAGTTCAGCACACCAATTGCTTTCATTGACATGCAGTAGATGACTGAAGCATTTATGAGCTGTGTTTAAATCATTTAAATTTCTGCTGTCAGACAGCTGAATAGGAAAGTGGTTTGATCGCAGCTAATAAAGCCAGCCCAGCATCCCTACAAATTATGTCCATATTGGACGATTCGGCACCTCACAATAAACGTCTAGTCCAATGTAGGAAGTAGTGCGTCCTTCATGCAGAGAAGGGGAAAGTGGTGGTGGATGACGTGTAGTGCATCTTGCCAATTTGCACCCACTTACAGGCTTGCAATTAATGTTTGCATTTTTATTAATCACAATTGTTTTCTTACCTTTTAAATGCCTAACCCTAACCGTATGCCTTATTTGCCATATAATTATGATCATTAAGATATTGAAGTTCTTATCTAGCAGTAGGCTTGCATTTATACTGCCAAGACAAACAGCTAGCTATTTTTTTTTATCAATTCAGTTGTCTGACAGCAGCAACATAAGTGCAGAGTAGTGGCAGCACCAGTACTGTGTGATTTGCTATACAAACACTCAAAATGAGCGGGCAGAGTCAGAACAGAAAAATGTTAATATTTCTGCTGCACGCCGCCCAACTTTGCCTGAGCAGGCGTATATCATAATTTTGTAAAAGCCAAAGTTTCTCTTGTTCACCCTACAGTGTGAGATTGGCATTTTCATTTTTGGAAGATACAAGAGAATAAAATGTGGATGGAGGGCCAAAACAGAAATGAAAAGTAGGATTTACATATTTAGCTACATTATATGAGACATGTTTTAGTCCCCACACCGCCCAGTAAGTAACCAGATCGGTCCTGTGATCAGATCAGTTATGTTCATTAAAAAAATTGTGTGTTATGTAAGTCACCGCCTGCCTTTTCCCTGCTGGTTCTCTCCAAAGCAGAGATGTTAACATGACTGATCCTGAGCACCAAGGTGACTCCTGTGTTTCTTCCTCATGGGCTCTCTGCCTGTAAAAGTTTAAATACCTCTGGCCTTGTCCACTCTTTGCTATAAGCTGTATACTGTATTTATCAGTACAGCTGGCTGCTCTGCAGTTTCCTCCTGGGCTCTGAGGGGAAAACAGCATGAACACATCGCATGAGTGAGCAGTGCTTATTTCAGGACTGGTGTTTGATTCAAGGCTGGTCTGAGCGGGTGCAGCTCACAGGAAAATATGTTGAGGGAATATCAGCTGACCCAGTGACTTACAAAGCTCAGCTACAGTAGCAGGCTGCTGCCCTTCAGGTTTTTCATTAACTTAAATCAATGGGACTCGACAAAGGCATAAAGTGAGAATATCAGAATATCATTCTTCATAAAATATATATATTTATTGTTTTAATGCAATTAGTTAATTTCTTGCATGTTTTAGCTTCTTATTACTTCCAACTGTTCTCCTGAGCACACCACAAGTTTTTTAGATTTACTAGCTTCCTTCTGTTTTAGTTATTTAAACTTGAGAGTCCCTTTGTATTCATTATCCATGACAGTGAGAATATGGGTCTTTGAGTGAGTTTCTTTTTTTCCCAAAATGCTGAATGTTGCCTAATAAATGCAGTGATTACAGATTAATATAAAAAGTGATATATTAAAAGAGAGTCTTAGTAGTAATATGTTAAATTATTAAATTTAAAAATAACATATGACATGTTTGGCTGGTGGCTAATAGAATTAGGAGACAAATTGGACATACTGACCTAAATGTCTAAAATCATGTCCATGGCCCCATTTATATTATGTGGACTGACATTTGAAGTTACTAAAACATCAATCACTGGCACCATTTTTTGAAAGAAGTAGGAGCTGATGCCTTCCAGTCTTTAATAATTAGTTTTTTCTCAAGCTAATACTGTGCCTATGAGCAATGTTGTTTAAAAATGAGACTAAATTGAATTATTATCTGCCTGTTACAGCTGTTTGCCCATTCTCCCATGTAACAAACCTATCTGCTGTCAAAGTGGCCTGAAACAAACCATAAAAAGTATTTTAACTGTGATTTGACCCAGCCTAGTATCATATTCCCCCTGTTTGTGTTCTCATTTACTGTCTGTCTGCTGGGAGTCAGTCAGCGTGTCTGACTGGACTGTAAATAGCTGTAATGAAGCCAATGATAGCAGTATCATGGATTTCCAATGACCTCAGTTGGGCCAATTAAAGTTATAGGCAGGGTATAATTATGTATTTTATTGGTAGGGAAGGAAGGATGGGCTTGGTAATGACAGGTGGCAGCTTTATAAGCCTCTACAGTCCCTTCATACGTCAAAGGGACGAGAGAACAGACAGTAGTTCATTCTCAGGTCTGATCTGCACTCTAACAGCTGCTGTTTCACTTGTGCATGTTGGGTGGACAAGATCACGTGCACAGATAAATAAACACCCACTAAAGGTGTGCATAAAGCATATGGTTAAACACATATTATGGCACATTGGTCTTACAGTAACAAACTATTTTCCTTTTTTAAGTACTAAATAATTGAGTATGTCCACAATAATCGTCGCTAGTAAAAGTCGCTTGTCAGTATTTTCCAAACTGATCCAATCCTCCTTCCAAAAACAGTTCCTATGAGTTGTTTTCTTAGGTTTAGGAAACAGAAATTATTTAGATCATGTTTGAGAAGGATGGTGGTGGTCATAATTAAAAGATTGCAACCTGTATCCTACCAACAGTCAAAGTTGCCAAGTGCCATCTCAAATATCAGAAACAATTTCCTGACCTCCTTTTAAGGTTTTTTGGTGCTATAACTACATGCTATTTCCACTGTTGCCTCTGAGAGACAACAGTCATCATTCACACATGCACGAGGGATCACTTGTTTGAAAAATGTATAATGCTGACAGCATATAACTTCACGCAGAAATAATATTCATAGTATTATTATTATCATTATCATTTATAATAATATTCACAAATGTGAGTAATAATGTTTATAAACCACTGTATATATTTTTTCATATTGTGATAGTTTATAATCTACAATATAATGTACATATATGATTTATTTGAATGAATGAAGCCTCTACTACTGATTTACTCTTTGTATAGCTCAATTTGTCTACACTTAAGATATATATATATATATATATATATATATACACATACATATATATACATACATACATATATATCTTCATTTGTGTACATTTTATTTAAAACCTAGTTTGTGTTTTAAAACCTTGAACTTCAAATGAATGCAGCTTTAATGAAAGAAGCACAAACAATTATTTTGTTAAATATAACATAAACAACATAAATATTAAATATAACAAGAAAAAGTATTTGTGTAGGAATTTTCAGTTATTTTACTAGAAGCTGTATTAAATATCTGCGAATGAAGACTTGCAGCAGCTTTTTAGAAATGAGAAGACACATGCATAAAAAATAATAATTGTTATGGCATGAATACACACTCAGGTGCCACACACAGAAACTTTTAGTATAAACGAAGCATGTTGGGAACTCAAGGGGCCGTGTCTGTCTGCTGAGGCAGCGGTTGCCAAGGTGTTTGATTAGCCTCGTAGCCCTGAGCGGCCTAATCAAACGGCTGTGGAGATAAATGGAGTAATTGGCAAATCATTGGCTCTTTCTCCCTCTGTGTTTCTGCTGTGACTCTCTCCGTACACCTGCTCCCAGTGGCTTTTTAGTGTTGTCACCACAACTGACTGAAGTGCTCTGAAAGACTGACTCCATTGCTAATTTTTCCTTGTTGCTTTTTCTTTCTGGTTCCGTCATTTGTGTCTCCAGAGGGCACAACTATGCACAATTTGTATGATTGGCTCGTGGATTGCAGTGGAGTCAAATGGATGATCATATGACAACACAGACCTTGTGGTGAGCCTGTTGTGTTAACAGCTGTTTCAAAGGTCAACAAAAAACTTTAAATCTCAGGTATGCACCTCCTTGGCAAGTGTGCATGTATCAGCTCACCAACTGCAGCGTTTTATTGTCCAAAATCATTTTGATTTAAGACAGCAATATATAGTCCAGAGCAAGATA
This sequence comes from Morone saxatilis, assembly GCF_004916995.1. NCBI lineage: Eukaryota > Metazoa > Chordata > Actinopteri > Moronidae > Morone > Morone saxatilis. The sequence goes on along the minus strand of NW_023339763.1, from coordinate 5,750,483 downwards.
TCTCAACTACAGGCCAGGTTAAAATTTGGTCGATGTTCGGGATTCACGGAGAATGAGTCATCATGATTTTGATAACCCCCTGACTTTTTATCTAGCCCTAATGTCCCCATAAACACTTTGTCTAACAAATTATGTCAAAATCTACTGCCAAGATTTCCATTAAATTTGCTGTGCACATTCATGACCCCCACAGCATGAATCACAATGCTTTTGGTAACAGCCCGATTTTCCATTAGCACCCCAATCAGGATAAACTTTACAGCTTAAACCCCATTACTTATAAGGTTTTATATGCCCCCCATGAAAGTAAGGATCTAATTAACAACTGCTCCCCAGAGGATGAACTTTTTTGAGCTTTAGTCTAGTGTCACTCTCAGGACAAACCTGAAACCCCTTCTTAGTAAGGCTCAAATAATAGTTAGTAATAATAATGAAGTAAAAAATAAAAATGGTTGTTTGCTACTTGTTTGGTCCTGTTGGTTTTCTTTAAAGTTGCCCTCCCCTGATCTTTGTCTACGAAGACTTCCTTTTTTTTTTTCTTTTTCTTTTCTGTTTGTTCCAGATATTTTTCCAGTTTTAAGTTAGAAATCAAACACGACCAACAAATGTGGATGTCACGCAACAGCAATCACATCAGTGGATTGGGTAAACATAAGTTGTTCTGTTTACTGATGTCAGGACTTGTGGATATTAAAGTTTGACGCTGAGTCTAAATAGGCAGCGACAGGAGAATATTTGAATAGTTTTGACTTTGAAATAAATACTGCATGAAACAACAACTCCCTTCTATTAAACAACTCACAACGCTACCTGTCCTTACTAGTGCCTCACCGCCCTCCATCACCGCCCTCCGTCTGTGTCTTTCTCTGTTAAGAGGAGCACTTTGCTGAGGTGGGTGACAGTAATGAACTCTGACTCAGTGAGGCTGGAAAGGATGTAAATGAATGTAGATGAGGATGAAGAGTAATTGCTCACACAGAAGGCTCTGAAAGGTGTGTGTCAGAGAGAGAGACAGTGAGAGAAAAGTAAGAGAGAGAGAGAGAGAGAGAGAGAGAGATAGCACACCCATGGGAGCTCTTAAGTGGAAATGTGTGGCCCAGTCAAGAGGGAGAGACTTCAAATATCTGTTTATCTATTAATGAGACTGAATGGATGGATTGATGAACGGGTGGGCGGATGGATGAGTGATGGTGAATGATGGCAGATGGAAGTATAATGGTGAATGATGTTAAAGAGGAAACAGGAACAGGAGAAAGAAAACATGTTTATTTTAAGTAGGAGGGAGGAAATTAAGATATTGAAGAAATAAAGAATTGACGAGGGAATGAAGAAAAGGGATATGAGAAAATAAACCAGAAAATAAGATGAACTGAATTAAAAACATCACAACTTCAAAAAATGTGTGTGTGTTAGTTGGCTGCTGCTTAATATCTAGCAGATTCTATAATTTTTGATATCTTAACTATGTTCACTGCAAATAATTTTAGTTCCCTCCTAATTATCTTGTATGAGCGAGTGTACAAAATGTAAGAAAAAAGTGATGATTAAATCTGCCCTTGTGAAGCATGGTCAGCTGATTTCATTAAACCTAATTAATGTAGATAATTTCTTTCTAAGTCTGGAAAAAAAGTCTTTTATAGTATTTCTCATGTTTGGAAGCCCAAATTGTTGAAGAACAGAAACACATTTCAAGTTCGTTTTCCATGGTATCATTATTACCATTTATTTCTGTCTTACTGTAGCCGCAGCCTCTTGCCGCAACTATACTTACATACATACATACTCACAACTATTCTACTGGCTGAATTGGCTCAAGCAATTATTTGCATGATAAATAAGTTCCAGAGCTCAGAATCTGGAAATTCTGCATCAAAATTAGAGGGACATCAGTCAATGATGGCTGCTACCTTCTTTCTGACCTCATGACATATTAACTCAGCACAATTTTTTCATTAAAAACTCATGCTGTACAGAAAAACCTTGTCCAAAACTACATAATTTTATTTCAAATTCTATTGGAGATCCAATAAAGAAGATACAAAAGATACTAAGCTGAAGCTTTGTGGAAAAGTGTGTAAAAGGATTTACAAAATGATGCACAAAATATCTAGAATATTTGTATTTGATAGAGTGATTTGAATATTTGCTGAGTGTAAACATCATATAGCTTCAATGAAGAGCCAGGGCGTGATGTGTATATGATACTGTCAGACAGTGTTGGATAAATGGGTAATCACAAATATCTTATTTCTGACTTAAGGACTGTCAGACCCACACAAATATAGGATGCTCAGAATGTTCAAAAAGTTAGAGTTAGAGTTATTTTCCTGAATTAATTTAGCATAAATGTGTCAATAGCCTGTTACTCTGATGCTCTGGCGGCTGCTTTGAAGTCGTAAAGATCAAGTGTCTTAGTAAGTCAATGTATGCTGCTACATAATGCTAAATACTAAAATAAGGTACTTAATTATCCAAACGGCAGCTGTGATCAACTGTGTGCTGAGGGGCAACATTTATCCACGGGCCCTTTTTTGTTATTTAGAAGTGAAACTACTTTTTAGAGAGATTCTCAGCACGCTTTACTTGAGGTACAGTTTTCTATATAGACAATTCCATCCATCCTTACAGGAACACAGTGGACAAACAAGAGCCCTTGTGAACAACCCACTAATGCTGTATTCACAACTTGTTAAATTTTAGTGGTAACAAAACGCGATCACACAACAGTACTCTCACGTTGTAAACCAAGCATGTTCGGAGCTTCCCAAGTCAAAAATATGATGTCAAGAATTGCAGTTTTCTGACAGAAAGAAAAAGGATGTCAACAAAGCTTAAATCAGCCACTTCCCATCAGATTTTGCTGTGAATCAACAAGATGATCTTCACTCTTGAAGATTCACTGCTTTCATTGTATGCAGATGCCTTGTTTATGTTTGTATTCATGTTTTCACAGTGATCTAATTTTGCCTTCACTCTCTTCAGCTACGCCCCTCCGCTCTCACAGGAAATCATCTGTCGCAGTGGCAACTGAGAGGCTGACTGGCCGCTACAGTCAGAACAGCTCTGTCACTTCTTATCTCCTGTCATGAGCACAAAACTCATTTGTGTAAGGACTACATTCCTCCCGCGCGCCCGGGCCGTCGCCGCGTGATTGGAGGCTTTGTGGAGAAGAGTATGAGCTCTCCAACAACACTCTCTTCACCAAGCTTGAATTGAATATCGGTCAGTAAAAACAAAATGTCTTCTTTTATGACACCACCAACATTAGTACCCAAATGCAACTTCGGATCATGACAACTGGTTTCCATTCAGGTCAGCTGGTGACTCACCCATCACTCGGAGCCTCTCAGCGCCCACCACCACCTCCTGCTCGTCGGCAGAAAAGAGGAGCTTCCCAGTCGTGGATTTGACTTCAAACATCTTGCCTCGTGCTTTAAATCCATTGGATCCTAAACCGAACACACAGATAGAGAGGAGACATCAAAGAGGAGCGACTGGAGCTGATTTCTTACTGAATTACCTCCGTATTTGAACATTTTAAATGCATCCAAGTGGAAGACATTCAATGTGTCCTGCAGGACTGGCTAACTTGAGCAAAAGAATAGTAATCTTTGGCACCAAACCCCATCATATTGTTTCTGAATTTTGGCTACACTGCCTAATATTACAACTAAAGGTTATGGTTAAAGTATCATTACAGCCAAAGAAGACTGTAATGTGTGTGTCACCTAAATAAACCTTTACAGGTAATACACAGTACATCCATTAAAGCTTTTTTGTTGGACAGTAAAGATTAGGGTCCTGAAAGCCAAAACAATGAGCTAATGGCACACTTTTACTTTGCTGGTACAGTGTACAGCTCATCTCATGCAACCACATTTTAACAGCTAGCTACATTAGCAACACATGCAAAGCAAAGTTTGGGTAGTTGTTTCAGGTTTTAGATGGTGTATTCCTTGAAATTATTGAAATATTTCTTGTTACTGCTTTATTAGTTGGTATACATTACTGACCTTGATATTTTCTTATAATAAAAACAACTTCAAGGCTCAAGTGTCAGGTCCTTTTATGATAGCATTGTGTGGTAATACAATGTACTGTACATGTTTCAAAGTAAATATTACTAAAGAGACTTATTTTGTAAAGTACAGTGTGTCCATCAACGTAACTGTCTATTGACAGCTTGTTTAAAGCAGGATGTGCAGGTTTATCTCTGACAAAACGGCATCCTGCTCTGAAAAACGGCAGCACAGTGAACGTTTTGTGCACAAATTGAAACTTTAATAATTAAAATCTGATGGCAGTCAATACTTCTGAAAAGCCCAATCGATAAAAACATTGAAAGGAATAGAGTAAGGAAGCAAAAACTTTGAATGGTTTGCGATGACACTTTTAGAGACAATTTACTCCAGATGTGACGTGTTGGTGCCCGAGGTTTCCACCACGACATAAGTGTAAAAAACACATATCACTGAAGGTCTGCTAGAAACTTGAGAAAATACTCAGACTCAAGCTTCCAAAAGTGTGAATGGTGTCATGACAAACTAAAAATGTAAACTCCCTCCAACTCAAATTGCTTTGTCTCATGTGGCGGCAGAAAACACTTGGCGTTGGGGGTGACTGATTGACACGCGCGCAATTGATTCTGTCACTCTCCATCTGGGATGTGAAGTTCCTCCCCATAAACGAACGCCGCTTAGTCATCCAAGAGAAACATCCGAGCAGACTTCGTCTTCCTCCTCTTCAGACCCAGAAGGCAAATGTCAGTGCACTTTTTAAACGTGAGAGACACTTCCTGTGCATGTTTACACAAAGTGATTTCCATTCACAGAAGACTGCCAACTCTATTAGAGTGTGACAGGCGGAGAATGGGCGAATGTAAAGAAGAAAGTGCGATCACAGAGTTATGGCGGAGCGACTAAGGCCTTTGCTGGCACTGTTAAGGGGAACAGAGGAAGAATTTATGATGTGCAAATGTTTAATCCTGGAAATGAAGCAATGACTCCTGACAGTTAGAGCTCTGATCCCTAACCTGAGAGTATCGACTCCCCAAAGGGTCCCTAAGATAAATCTAAAATTGCCAAATGAAAGGAAATAACAGATCTGCTACAAAAAAAATGTTATTTTCCCTGACTTTCCCCTAATCTTGTGTTAATTGAAATACTTCATAGTCATTGTCAGGACTCAAATAAAACAATCTGTAAAGGGAAAACCATGTTCATGGATCCCAATAACTGTTCAAAGGATCATCATACATAAAAGCAAAAAAGCATATAAAAAAGCATAACAGGCAGAAATTGTTTTCAGGCAAAAAAAAAAGAATCTTTCTTGTGTAGTGGAACATATACAAATTCTATATGTTGTGCATTTGTTGCAGCTGATGTCGTCAGTTTTCTCAGTTTTGATGTTTTTGAATAAAAACATGTATCATATCAAAAGAAAACATCAATAAACTACATGAAAGCAGTTTGTGTCTCTCCTGCAGTGTCTTACCGGTTACGAGTTGCGTGAGCAGCTGGTTGTTGCTGTTGACGATATTGACCGACACGTTTCTGGATGACTGCAGGAACAGCGGGCGGCCCTGCGAAGAGACAAGGTAATTTATTTAGCCTGTGGTGCAATGGTAATTAAACTACAAACTATGAGTTCTTAAGACCAATTGAAGACAAAACATCAGATATAGTCTTTTTTTATTAACACAACTGACTGAATTGGATTTGAAGTTTGGTTCAAACATTCACTTTCTCCTTAGGATCCTTTTACCTTTAGCACCAACATCAGGTCAGAATTTCAATGTGACCAAATCCCTGCAAAACTAATCATATTCCCAATAACCCTCGCTGTACTCTGCGTAAATTAGTAAATGTAAACATGCTAAATAAAGACAATGACCATGGTATACTTGCTTAACATCAGAATGTTAGCATTGTCGTTGAGATCATGTTGTCATTGTCATGCTCAAAGCACTGCTGTGTATGTATAGCCTTACAGAGCAGAACTGTGATTTGGTCTTGGTTTTCTTTGTTATATTATGATCACCTGACTGGCACACACCTGTAGTGACTTTGGGGCATATGCACACACAAAGGAACAGGAAGTGTATAACTTCACACTTAAAAACACACCAGAACTGTCCGAGCGCAGAGACTTCAACCTCCTGCTCTGTTTGATAACTTCCATTTCCCAGAGTGCCCTGTAAGTTACCTCTGTAATGCTGATCACGTCGGACACTCTGCTCTTTCTGTGCCCGACTAATCTTCATGCCTCAGTCAACTTCTTAATTAGAGATAACGGCCTGACCATTGTGCTGCGCTCGCAGCCGCGGAGGGGATATGCCCTGTGTGTATATTACAGATAACATTATGGCTCTTGCCAAACTTATTGAAGTTCTCACAGTAAATACACCAAATGTATGATATGCAAGCAAGAAGTTATTACAATAACAATGTGGCGTGAACTGAATGTAAAACTAACAAAAAGTTTGAAATACGCATGAAAAGGAGTTACAGCGCTGATAATTAGATTAAAATTAACTGTGGAGGCGTTTGAGCATTTCAGGTTGACAAGTACACTCCATCTTTTAAAAGGTACTCAGGTTGAGGTGTGGGAAAAAAATACAACTAGTTTGACTTTGAATTATATTAACATCAAAACATTTTTTGTTTATTTATTACATTGAACATTAAAAATTCCCTCCAGACATTTTAAGACATATACATAGTCTGCTTGGAACAATAATGTGCGTATGTTTTTTTGTGAAAAAAAAAGTATAATCAATAAAGTATAAAATTTCCATATTAAAATCTTTAAAAAAGGCAACTACTCCTTTTACATCATTAACAATTCCAGAATCGATTATGCAAATTTTGTTTATTTCTAAAGTTTTCTTGCTGGACAAGATGTATTCTAATACCACTCTAAAGACCATTCTCAGTGTTTGTGCCCTTGTGGCATACTGGATCAATCCCTTCAAGGCTTTTAAAAGTAGAATGTGTTCTGTAAAGTTTAGGTGGCTGTCAATCACAGTTCCCAATTTCCAGTCTAACTTAGTGATTGTTCAATGTTACTGGCTAAGAGAAGATTTTTAGTTTTACTTACATTTATTTCAAGCACACTGTCTCACACCAGTGCACAAACACACAGAGCCCAGCTTTTATGAGTGCTCTTGAGTAACAGAGTTGCTAAAAGCCCAACTGGGATCCAACTAAAACTTCCTAACAAAACTGTAGTTTAGGACCAGAAATCAAAAAAACGAGTGCAACTGTACAGGGACTGAAAAGCTGCCCAAACACACAACACAAGACAGAATAACACAGAGGAACTGACCGTGTGCTCAGACAAACTGAGTCTTTGTAAAAGCTCAGCACAGCTGAAGGCAGTAAGTGTGAGCAGTGACTCCTCAGCATAGTGACGCACTGCCACACATGCAGAAACACACACTTTACTCATATGTAACAACGGTCTCATAATTCTTTTTGTTTCTCTTTTGTTAAAAGAAAATAAGACTTAATAATCTTGTTCCATACGCTGTGCAATAACAGCTATGTAATAGGTTGCATGTCCCACTGTACGAGATGCATGATACGTTTATATTTTGATTTCAGATTATAAGATAAATTCCTGGTGAATGTTTATATTGTTGCAGTTTTTTTCTAAATGATCTTTAAAATGGTGCTTATCCAAAATGGAATCTATGTGTATACTCACGACCAAAGATTTCACCACATTTCTCTCACAACAGACCTATTTTTGCAGCAGGCACTTTGACATGAAATAGTAGGGTGACCCTAATTAAGGTTGCGTTGCATTAAGGTCAAACAGAGTCAGGGTGCTGCTATTGTTGACATGTTGACTCACTGGAAAGCTCTACTACATTAAATGGAATAAACATGAATTAGTATAATTGGTAATACCTATTATTGACCTACTATTTCAATTCAGAATGGCTGCTGTGAAAAAGGCCCGTTGTTAACTTTTGCCTGCAACAGTCAACCTTTAGTTCAAAGCACTGTGCCTCAGTGTGCTGCACTGCTAACTCATTAACTCTTATGACCTGCAGCTGTGCTGAGATCAATAGCAGACAAAAGATGGAAAACATGAAAAATACATCTAATCTGTCAACAAAGCAGTATACAAGGAGTAGAACAGTATCAGTCAGTCCATTAATTCTTTCATTGGTGTATTCATTCATCCACTTTAACTGGTTCTTTCAATGCCAACAAACAGTGGTTCTACTCCGATAAGGCTTATTTGCAACAGTAACATTGAGAGAGAAACTTACTGCCCTCTGCATTGCATTTTTTTTCTCATTCTGAATGGTTGGATGAATTTGTAATCCATACTAGTGGAAAACCTGACAGTCTGTGGTATGCTAATAAAGACAGAACAATGCTAGAGCTTAAAAACCACACCCACATAGTACAGTGTGCCATGTTTCATAGCAGCCAGCTTATCGTTCCATTTCTCTGCACAGTTTTTTTTCCTGCTATAGCCTCTTGAAATGCCTTAGAGAGGCTACTGCAGGAGTCCTTTGAGGCTGGTTGTCTACAGTACATGTGTTCAGTTTGTTGTTGTGTGGTGCCTCTGATCCACACGTTCCCCCTCCTCTCTTCGTTACTAATGCAATAGACCATATTACTCCCAGCAGGATGCCTCTCACACAGAGAGAAATAAGCAGAGAAAAAAAGAGAGACGACTTAGATAGATACTTAGATAGATAGATATATATATATAGATACTTAGACGAAAGACGTGGATTGGAGTTGGTTATCGAAATATTTCTTGGAGGCAGAGCTGCTCTAAAGGCTACGAAAAAATTCAGTGGTTGAATTAAACCACAGTAAGCTGAGCCAAAGGACCAATTTTAGGGAGCAATACAGTGGTTCTTTCAGAAATTCAACCTGGTATTATCAAAGAAGATCTACAGTTTAGTGCCCAGACTCACTTTGTTGAAGAACACACAAATATAGTAGCAAAATGTCAAGACGGATCAGGCTGTGTTAGTGTTAGATGGTTAGTTGATTAATCAATAATTTATCAAGTAAAAACATGTACTGCTATCAGTTACTGTATATAATATATAGTGCAACATAAGCTTTCATTTGATTTCATGTTTCTGGCAACTTGACTAATAAAAGTCTAATATTCAAGCCCATTTTAAAACATTCAGCAAAGAGCCACAGACTGGAATCGTATCCCGGGTTGCTGCGGTAAGGACATGGAGCACATGCTCTAACAGACTCTTCTGTCACTATTGTGATAACAATGTCTTAATTCACTCGAACTAAACAATGTCAAAAGACAGAGGCTTAAACAACAAAAGACAGGAGACAGAAGATAATTGGACAGAAGACTAAATAGGAACGAGACCAGTGCAGGAAATATTGAGCAATGCATAGAGACCAGAATGCAATAATGTTAACAGAGGAATAACTGCAAGACATAGCAGGGGTCTTTCTTTTGTTATTATTTTTTCATCTGTCTCTCTATCTTCTCGTGGACTGACCAATTGTCTTTTCCCTTCACCTCTTCTTTAAACCACACCCTCTGCTGAAGCTACCCATCTATCTCTCATCCCTCTCCCTCTGCTCTTCAAAATATAAGAAGAAATGCTTTACACTTTCCATACTGGTTTTATACTACATACTACACTTTTACATACCACCATTTGTTTCTTCATTGTGCTAAAAATCCTGGCTTAATCAGCCTGTATTTATCTTGTTGATGATAGATGTTCATATGTTTGCTTGCACCAACCAAATCTGCCAAATGAATGCACCAGAGATCTGCAGTGATTCATAGCTGCTTCGGGTATATCAGTTGGTGAAACTGGAACTTCATTGTTACATGAATATTTTACCGAACCATAATATCATACTGTGAACATGTTGTGGTTGTTTGAGTCAGTGTTGAACTTGGCCGCCTCCCGCGTGTCGCTGCCTGTCAAAACATGCTCGCTGGCTTCCCATCCTCTCATTCTAATTCAGTCCTCCTCCATCTGTCTCCCCGTTTCTGTCTCTATTACTACTTCTTCTCCTTCTCTCTCCCATTCCTCATTTCCATCTCCATCCTAACTCTGCTCTCTTTTGCTACCTCACTCACTTATGTTCCTCCATGCTCTCCCGTCTCCATCTCCATTGCTCATCCTCCCTCTCAGCTTGCGTAAGGTCCTAGACAGCAGAGATAAAGCGCGCTGCTCTCTTGCATTATCAAGCCATCCATCCACTAACTGCACACAGCTATTATTACTGCCAGAGTAGAAGAGACAGAGGGAGAGAGTGTCTATCACGTTATCGTGCCCATCTCTCCATTTCTCTGACATCTCTAGGCTTGAATACAGCAGGAAGCACATCAGAATGTTAATTTCGTAAACAGAACATGGGCTACCAAGGGACCTCAGACAGACTTTGCATTGCAATCTGTAAACACCAAAGATTTCCTGCAAGAAAACTGATGCTGGAGCTGTGGCTCTGTGCAGCACGCTGGAGAGAGCATGTTGCCAACACTGCCAAGGTTGTTGCATGCGTTTGTTTCCCCATCAACACCACCTGGTCTGAAACAGGTGCACTGATGGAGCCATATGGTGCTTGTCATGATGTTGTGTCATATTTTTTTGAAGACATTACATGACAAGTCTTGACTGGTTATGACATGAGATGACGGGTAACTCATGACTGATCTGGTCTTAAATCAGTCACACTGACGTGAGATGACTACTTCGGGAGGTCTGCTTCACCATTTTATAATTAATACCAAAATAATATCAGGCAATTTGCAGATAAAAATCTCTAACTGATTTTGAGCTCTTCAGCTAACAGCCTGGGTTCATTCCAAAGACCCTGCCTTTGCTCCTGATTTACTGGTCACTGTTCATTCAAGCTTTATGGTCACAATCTTTGGGTAATGACCCTATGAACAGAATTGCAGGCATGAGTAGTTAAAATTAATCTTTTTGGCAAGGGATCTTGGCCTTTGGGGCAAGGTGTGGCGCTAGGACCACAGCTTAGATCACAACTACTGCTCTCTCTGCTTGAAAGAATCACCTTCCTGTGGAGGTTTTGTGATAGGAGATACATTGGCAGACCCACAGCACACTAGACGGACTACATATCCTATCTGACCTGCGGATGCTTTAGGATCCCCCAGGAGGAGTGGGTGGAGAATAGTACATTGGGGCTTCTCGGCTTGGTCTGATGACACTACAACCTGACCCAAATGTGTAGCAGGAAATGGATGGGTGATTTTCAGCTACCTTTGTGAGAATGTGTAGTATAGTGTCTTTCCTTCCACAGAATCTGCATTAGGGTGGCCCGGAAAAGCCTCACTAGTACAATTTAAGCTCTGTAAGAGCAACATTAGGACACATTGTGAATGCAATTGGAGTGGAAGAACTTGTAGTTTGATACTTGTATGAGTCCCAACAGGATTGTCACACTTGCTTTTTCAACAGTGTACCTAAGATGTAGGCTTCAGGACTGAAAGTCACATTCACTGTCATTAGACACTTAACATCATTGCACCCTCTCACCTCATATTGAGTTTTGTCATTCATGCAGTGTTACACAACACAGTCTTTTGCAACTGTGGCTAATCGGTACATGAGAATTTTTTTTTTTTTTTCCTAGCAAGGAATTTACACATATTGAGGTAACAAAGGCAGGTTTGCATTAATGTGGGAAATGCTATATGGCACCCATTAATGTAAGTATTGCCTATGCTGATTATTCCAGGAATAAGGTGTCATGGTTCTGTATAATTCACATGATGTTTTCCCTACAGAAAATACATAGAAGGTATTGAGCTTAGCATTGTTAGCATGGATGGCGTAGCCGCCTACAAATACTTAGCTAGTGGAGACAGAAAATCCCCAAATAACTTTTGAGTTTGATATTAAACTTTAAAGTGTGTCTGTTTAAAATGAATATAGTGAGAGTGTTTTTTTGTGTAAAACTTACTGGTTTGGATTGGATTTCTTTGGCATAAAGGGGTTGGAGGAACTCAGAGTCCCCTTCCAGTTTCAGGCCCTTCTCTGTTATTCTGAGATTGCCCATGCCATCCTGTGAGGAACAAAGACACAGTCACGATTAGTTCATATTCTCTTCTCCCATTTTTAGAGCAAGTATATATCAGCCATGACTTCCATGACTTTTATTGTATGATCCACAAACCACCAGTCAGTATCTGCCTTGATTGTATCAAATATATATGTTTCCAAAGGCAAGAACTGACCAATTAAACAGGCATACAACAAGGTACAGGCTCTAGGCAGGTAATGTTATTTAGGGTTTCTCTTTCTTCTTTGTTAAATTTTTTGCTATCGTCATGTCAGTACAGCACTTGTGGGCATGCCAAGACTCGTCATAGTATTCTAGTCATGTATTTTCTGCTAATATGGTGCACAGCCATGAACATGAATTGCTGGCTGTATTCAACACCTGCCATTTTAATTTTCTGACACCTGCAGTTTGATCACAAGCACCTGTTATTTATCTATGTGACAAAATAGCTGTGTGGGGAAAAATTAAACTTACTATCACACCCGCCTGATGCTATGAGGATAGATGTTATTTTGTTACACACTCACGGATTATCAGGTACAAACTCTGAACACTGTACATGCACCATATTAGACTGGTTAAACTGTCTCCCTAATTGATCAGTGGCCTTAATCTCTTTTAATCTTTTTTAATGCAGTGATATTGGATGATACTTGACTTTAGCAATAGTATTACAAATGGATCTATTGGCAAAAATGCCGCACAAATTGCGTACATAAACAGAACCTAGACTCATACTATTTTCGTATTATCAAATACATGACAATTTGTTGTTCATAATTTAAAAATTGAACAATGCACTGTGTATTAAAGTGCAAAGGAGGATGTGATGTGTACATAATGTTTAATGTCAACTTTACAAAACTTCATATCATCCACTTCTAAATAAGTTCTTTCACCTGACTGACTGACCTGACTCAGACCCATTATGGTAAAAAACAACTTACTTATAACTTCAACAAGAAATTCGCCTTAGCCTGAATAAAAAATGCCCCCTTCACTAATTCCGAGCGAACACTGTATTTTGTTTTAGTCTTGTTTACTTGCTCAGACAGGGGCCCGAAGGATACATTTAGTTTCTCTCTCTGGAAGCCAAGCTCATTTAAACACGGCAAAAGACCAAATGCGTATGCATGCTGTAAATTAAGTGAAGTATTTTTAGGTGGCAGCAGGCATAGAATATTATTTCATAAAACTGAGTAAACAAATTAGCGTAGCAGCAACCCAGGGGCTAGAAAAGTGCATTTGTGACAAGTCATTGGTCACTGAATGAAATGCTACATCAGAAGCAAAGAGTAAATTAGACATGTTACCTCGCCAAATACAGTCAAGGTATTATATTTTGCTGTATATATTGTTGTTGCCTTTTTCTCCCCAAATCTTATAAAAACGAAAGAATGCAGTGCAGAATCTTGTCAGTCAAAAGTATAGCAGCAGTGTTCCAGATGCATCGTCTGAGTCTGTATACCAGAACAGCAACAGACCAAAGGATATTAACCAGTGATGATAAGAGGAGATTCGGCGAGAGGAGACTGGCTCAGGGGCTGCTTTGATTCAAACACAACCAGCAAGACTGACCCTTCACTTTCCATCCAGTCATTATATATATTATATGAAATCACCCGCTGGATTGTTTCAAAGATAAGAGACGTCAGAGCAATAGAAGAGTAAGAAAGACAGAGAAAAAAGCCAGTTATCTGCCCATGTGATCTTCTCCTGCAAAGACTTTTTTGTTTCCCCGCCGTCTTTTGATCCCTCAGGTTCTGACGAGCAAATGGAGATCAAGACCTCTTGAAATCCCAAAGCTACTGAGGACGGTTTTCAAGCCTCCTCCATGTAATCCTTCCCCCCACTGTGTAAAACATATTAACATTCTAGCACTGTTGTGGCAACGGGGGGTTCAGTCCTGGACGTGTTGTGATTGCAAATTATCCCAAGGTGGATATCTGTGCGCCCCACGGAGAAGGCCGGCAAACATGATTTAAACTCAATTTCCGAAACTTTGAATGGCAAAAATCAACTGTAAGAAAGGAGACATATATTTCACCTTCTTGGAGATCCCCAAAAGAATATTCTTAACAGGTTCTTACAGATATATTGATTTCTATCCAAGATACCCACAGATTCATGTACCCACTGGCTAGTTCATATCTTGGTCTGGATGATTGCAGAGGATGCATAATAGTTGAAAAGTAATGTTATGCTCCAGTACGTATATCTGCCTCTCCATTTCCATTTCAACACTTTTTTTCTCTGTGAAAATAAGTCGTACTATACACTTACAAAGAACATAATTTCAGAAATTCAACTCATGTGGACACTCAAAATACTTTCCTGAATTAGTTATATTTCAGAAAGAAATAACTGACAGCACTGCTAGTTTTAAAACAGAATAATAAGGCTGTATTAAGGGAGATATTTAAGTTATTTCACTTTTAACAGAAATCTTCTAACCAAATGGGTTCCATTGTGGAGGTCCTGCAGAGAACTGCAAATAACTGTGAATGCACGGTAGGATGAGGAAAACAAGGAAATCTAAGAAAAATTACTGTGAAAAATGTGACGGCCAGAAACGAAAATCCATTTAGGATAACACTGCTTATAAGGAGTTTAATACATTTCTGAGAAATGGTGGTGCATTTGATACTATTTCCCCACACTCAGTTGGTTTGGAAACTGGGAATTCTCTATGTGTTTTTCCATTTCTCCATCCATCCTTATTACTGCAACATACTCAATAACTCCTTCAGTAACTGCATAAATGCTGACACAAACTTGATTTCAGAAGCAGTGCTTGTACAGTACTAGTAGCTATAAAGAGAATTAGTGAGAGATACTTAGGTGAAGAGTGTGTGGGTGCATTTGAAATTTAAACAAAGAAAGAAAGAAAGAAGACTGAGAGACTTAGTTTAACTGCCTCAGCACCACAAAGACAGACACAAACAGAGCCAGGTCTGACTGTTTCAGCACCATGGAGAGAGACATTGCATTTTATGAGTGAGAGTGAAATTCCTGCACTATATAGTGTCCTCAAAAATCCCTGTAATGGAACAAAAAAAGTAGTACTTTGGTCTTACAATCCCACAATGCATACTTTTTTATTTATATGTCAAATTATCATTCCTGCAACACTACACCTGATGATGATTCATAGGTGGCCACAGTGCAAATTTACTGCTCACTGTGGAGTAAACTACTGAGCGTTGTTTAAATAAGGACTAGTGAATCGGTGAACAGGGCAGTGATTTTGGACACAGCCTTAGTTTGACTTTTTTAAGGCCATGGAGAGAGCCATAAAGAGACTCGGCTTGACTGTTTTAGCACCATGGAGAGACATCGAAGACAAACTGGGTGTGACTGCATTATCGCCATGGAGAGAGACACATATAGAGACTTGGCTAGCACTATGGACAAAGAGACATATAAGGCTTTTCCATAGTAGTGGAAGTAGTCACTCTGCACCATACCGGTAATGGCCACAAGCAGTTGAACAATGCTGGCACCGTACAGCAAGGCAAAGTTGTCTACCTTGATGTGTTGGTCACAAACCACAGTAAGCGCCTATTGCCTGCAGCCTTTTTCAGCTCACTGTGGCTGTTTCTGTTTACAATATTCCTCCTGTAATATTTAAAAAGCATCTTGCTAGTTTGGTGGTGGAAAGTGTTTAATGTCAAGCAGCGACAGCAGGAAAGGTTTGCATTAGTAGTAACTTAACACAGCTGGAAGTAAACAGAACTATCTGAAAGTACAACCTGAAACAAAATTTGAAACCACAGAGATTCAGGTAGAAGCTACACACATACTGGGTGCAAAGAGAGCTTTCTCTCTTGGGTCTCCAGACTGTCACAGGTTAAACCACCAAACTAAGTGTCTGATTTATAAGGAGTATTGAATGAGTGAATTGTCTCAGTCAACCTCCAGCCACCACAGGCAGAAAGAGTGACAATGAGACACAAAGACTTTAGTTCTAACTCTTATAACATTTTCTTTTATTATCTGAATGTTTTTCAGAATCTTTCCAATGAAATTAAAGTTAGGGAGAAGTCCTTTGTGGGAACAAGATGAGAACTAAGAATATAGGATAACAGTAGTGGGTGGCAGAACACTGTTCATTGAGTTTGACTGTATCCAGCTGCAACCGTCAGTCAAATCACAGCTTTCATCTTACTGAAAAACTGCAATTAGACTTGACTCAAAACATTGAGCACAGCTGCACTGTTTGCAGTTTCTTTTCTAGTCAAAATGCTTTTTTTCTTTCGTTTTATTCTCTGCAGTGAGTTGTGTGCTCTAGCCGGCACAGCAAAGCGAGGTGAGCCGTTATGAATAATTCAGGACCACTCTTACCGGGACAGAGGCCTCTGAACGCAGGTGTGCCTCCTTACCTCTCTTCTACCCTTTCCTGTCCTCTGTTCCTCTACCTCCTTTCCTCTTCTTCACCCGCTGCCTTTCATCTCCCTAAAATTCTCAACCTTGTTCGGCCCCCTTGCTGATCATCCTGTTTGTCAGTTTTAGGTTCTTCCTTCCCCATCTCTTCCCTTTTTTTCCGTCTCTTTCTGTCTTCCCTCATTTTTCCCCCCCTACATGTCTTCACCTACTTCTCAGTCCCTCTTTTTTGCCACCTGTTTCCTTCCCATCTTTCTCTTCATCTCCATCCCCCCTTTCCACCCCTTTCTCGGCCATCTCAGTTCAACTGACAAATAACACTGTGACATGATTCAGATGGTAGCCATTACTGTGACAATAATAGTGAAAACATTTCAATAACATTACTCAGTCACTAAGACAAATGCATCATCCATTTTTTATTCTCAAGTGTGGCAGAATCCACTGATGTTTGTTCTCAAGTCATATACACTGATGTACATCAAAAACTATTAGCCACATTGCAATTCAATTTTAAAAAAACACAATATTTATGACACTCTTTTTGACAATCTGAACTCCCACCATTAGACCATCTCCCTTCAGTCGACCAGTATCCAATAAATATGCTGTGAATATTCATGACTCCCAGTATATCAATCATTCAGTTGTAACATCACATTAAAGGGAACTGCAGACTAGAGGGCTACATTGTGAGATTGTGACTGGGATCCCGGGGGGTTCCGGGAGTGGGCGGTTTTGGCTTTGCTGCCGGCAGAAGCAGGAGGTCAAAAAATAACTTTGGGTCCCAGGATTTCGCTTGCTGATGATGATGGAGTCAACAAATAAAGCTTAAAGGAAGCTTTGTTAAAGCATTTTTTTTTTTTGCAAGTCTGACATGTGGAGACATTTCCCAGTTGTTACTGACACATTAAAATAATGACTTTGCACTTGTGGGACTAAAGAAGACACAAAAATTATATTGTGCCAGAGTGAATTGTCATAATGCTGGCTGGAGTGGGCGGTGCCAACCACCCACCTATCCATCCATCGATCCATCAACCAATCCAAGCAGTTTTTAAACTGTGTATCCTGTTCAGATTTGTTACGTGTGTATGTTTTGCCTCTGCTGTCCTGTGCCCTGTTCCAGGTACCGCCCTCCCCTCCAACTGGTCAGGCACACCTGCAGTGGTTTAGCAATTAGGATGATTGCTATAAAGCTACTGTGACGGAAGCAGACGGGGCCAGCGGGCCAAATAACCAGATAGAGTCGTGTCGCTGTCGGGTGTGAAGCAGAGCTGAGTGGTGCTCGTCACGTGTGTTACCGTTACTCCCTGAGTGGAGGGATAGTGTTGTTCATATTTATTTGTTGTCTCAGTGGTTTGATCAGTTTAAATGGTTTTTGCTTCCTTTCTTTTTAGGAAGTTGTTTTGTGTTAACATTGAACTCATTTCCGTTTAAATAAATAGTACAAATATTTCTGCTTTCTTCCCTTCTTCAAACACCCAGTAAATTATTAATTGTTGTGCCTCTCTTTCCCTGGACCCCACAACTGAGGTCGTAACAAGATTCCATTCACTTTCCAATCCTGCAATACTGACCCACCCCAGTACACATAGGACATAGGACAAAATACATCAGTATTGGCGCCTTCAAGCGACATTGTGTTCATCAGCATTCATGATGAGAATTTGCTTAAGTAAGAGGACATTTTCTGTAGACTAAGAATTCACGTCATGTACACTAATATTTGTTAAAAGTCAGAAATCACATTTTCAATTATTCTTTAATTGTTCTCCTGACAATGAAAAGCACAAAATCTATGACTATTTTTGCAACAGGAGCAATAAAATCTTCCTTGTCAGACATTTAGCAACAGTGTTCTCAGAAGAAATCTTCCCATATTGAAAATATGAGCCTGCGAGTTCCATTTCAGTGTAACCTGAATTAGATTTTGTCCAGAACTTTGTGTTGTTTGAATTGTCAGGTGCAATAACTGCTGCAGCCTTTGAATCCTTTTCTACTTTTGTTTGTCTGAAGCTGTGAGAGATCTGGACATAATTCATCGCACATATACCCAAGTTCCTCCTTGCCCCTTTCTCTCCCCACCTTAATCCCTTTCTTCCTCTCTCAGCCTCTCGCTCTCTCTCTCAACAGCATTTGCTGCAACAAGGGGTAAATTGATCTACACTCAAACCAGAATTGCCTCCACTGTCACCACTCTGTTAGCTTGATAGTTATTGAGAATTTATTGTGTTTGTGTGTGTACTTCTTTGTGAATTTGTGCTTCTTGGACTGATTGTGTATGCAGTCTGCGTGCATGTGTGTTTGCTACATATGTGTGTGTATGACAAGCTGCTCTGTTTACCTGGCTGTTTGTGGGTGTATGAGCACAGGAGAAAAAACGTCTGTCTTGTAAATAACATTCGTGCCTTCAGTTCCCTCTGTTATGCTCCGGATTTATTTGGCCCAGCTGTGTGTGTTAGAGCGGGGGGGGGTTGGCAGCGAGGAGGAGGAAGAGGAGCAGTGAGGAGCGGCAGCAAATATAAAGACTGATGTAATACTGGATCTTTGAATCACTCTCTTTATATCTGTCCTTTATCTGTATCCATCCCTGTTTCTTTATCTCTCCGCCTGTCCTCACCCTCCATCTCCTTTTTTGAAGTCGACATCCTCAGAGAGCTGGGAGTCCCTGCTGTCAATAATGTAGAGCTCTCTGCCAATTATTGAGCGTCTGCATCGATATGCATCAAGCCACCACCCGAGGCTAAAGCAAATATAGACATCTTGAGCTCAAAGAAAAATATTACAAGAAGTCAGACTTTTTGCTTATCACACAGTTAATCACACTTCTGCATGCTTAAAGGTTAAATCTATGTTTGGATACACAGTAAAAGTTATTCTGGGAGTGTTTGGAAAGTTACCTGCAAGAATAAGAAAAATGCAAACTGCAAAATCTGCCAGCAATATAAGGTAACACTGTTAAAGTGGATGGATTTTTTTCTCTAAAACTGTTCTGATAAACTGTTTTACTCTTATCTAATATTTGAACACTACGACGGAGTATATATATTTTTTTTATTCATAATTTCGTCGTTGACAATTCTCATAAAATTACTACTTTATTCTTGTAATATTATGACTTTATTCTTG
>NW_023339763.1:5698896-5730868 GCF_004916995.1 Morone saxatilis | reverse complement strand
AATGTTACAACTTTATTCTCGTAGACCTAATATTATGACTTTATTCTCGTAATATGATCACTTTATTCTCATAAAGTGCAATATGTTTAAATATGGCTCAGAGGAAGTTCTGTTTAGAGTTTAATAATGTAAGGATCAGGAAAAGAAGTTTATAGCCATTTAGATTTTGGAGACATTTGTAGGTCACCTGGCCTTCATATGCCTCTAGTTTATTTCAAACAAACCCAGAATTGATTGTGGCACACTGAAGGCTGCAAAGATACACCACTTGAGTTCTACCTATTCAGGGCAAATCAAGCTGCATTTCTTGGCTGCATTTGAAGGAGCTTTTGAAATGGGACTTCAGACAATCTAGCCCCTGAACTGGGACACAGCAAGAGACAAAACAAAGGCTTTCATGAATTTGTTTCACTCTGGGTAAAAATAGTAAAATTCCCCAAAATCTGAACTGTAGTTTGGTGGGGACTTTTCCACCACAATATGTGCAGACCTGTCTTTACAGGCGGCTTTGAGCCACATCCTTCAACCTTCTTTATTGGGGAATTGTATTTGTATTTCCATGGGAGGACATCAGATACTATGACAACATTACAATCAGAAAATAGGAATTGTAAATAATGTAACATTGCGGATTACCAGATTCAAATAACAGCCAGTGTAAATTTTACCCTCCAGGCAGCTTAAACACTTCTCCTCCAGCACATGTCAGCAAACATCAACAAGTGGCTCAGAGGTAAAAGATGGGGTGTGTTTGCCACAGGTAAACACACAACAACCGAGGAGAAGCTGTTCTCTCGTTTATTCTCTGATTTACCAGCAAAACCTGCGTTATCGTTCAAATGCAAATGAATACATGAAAGGGTGCTCTGGCCACCTGCGAGCCCTTTGCCAAAAACCACTCGGAGAGTAAAATGAAGCACCATCCAGCGGCAACAATGCGTCTCCTGCAATCCATTCCCCCTCCAATCCTGCAACACTGAGTGCTCTTTCAATCAGCCTCCGTCGGCCCTGTGTGGCTGCCAGGCGCCAACATGGCCGAACTCCAAACTAATACATTTTTCAATTGATCTGTTTGATAACAACAGAAAAAGTTTCCCTTCTGTCCTTCAGTTTGAGCAAAGCAGCACCTGGAGCAGCAACTCTGAGAGGCTGCTCTCTTTCTCTTGTTCCACAGGTGATAGCTGCAACGTCATGTTGCAACACCCTGCGATGGCTATCAGTGGAATTGGCTTTGAGATTGCTCTCTACAGCGAACACCCGCTCCTCTGATTGAGGCCCTCGACGCAGCACCACATCATCCATCAGTGGGATGGGAATGCAGATGGGGGAGGGGGTTTGGAGGAGAGAGAACCTGAGAATGAAAGATGAAGGAAAGGAGAGCAGGAGGGGGTATTGATAAAGTCAGGGAGAGATAAGACTGGGTAAAATAGATAGATAAACACAGAGAGCAAGATAAGGGTAAAGAGAAAATGAGACCGACGATGTGTTGGAGTGTAAATGAGGCAAAAGATGAAGACTGCAAGTGGAGTCAAGAGAGGGGGATGAGAAAGGAGAGAGAAGGAGGGGATGGGACTCAGATGAAATCATTAGAAGATGGCAGCAAAAATAAGTGTGAGAGACTGAATTAGAGGCTGAGAAAGAAAAGAGGGGACAAGCAGTGAGAGAGCTCATGTCCACACTAATTTGGATGAATTTGAAAAGCCTTCTTTTTCTCTCTGTTTGGGTATTACATCCACTTTAAGCCACCACTTTCAAAACATAAGCTGTTCAAAAAAGCTCTCCAAGGTACAATTTTGAAAAGGCTGGCTTTGCATTGCAGTGTGGATGGAGAGAACAGAGCTTTTTAAAAGCACTTTGGTGTGATCGTCTACAGAGCTTTCACACAGACAAGTACTTTTGTTTAGCAGCCATTCTACAAAGCAAACTGTTTGTCGTCTCCAGCTGTCCCTGTTTAATATTGTTTTGTATGCATATATAGCTAATAAGTATAGAACTTGATTTTAATGTAAATGTACATAGGATTTTGTTGCTCTGAGATGAATCCAAGTAATGTTGGTAATCCCCTGACTTTCCTCTAGTGCCACCATCATGTCAGAATTTTAATGTTTACGATACTTTTGTTTATGACTAAATACCTGCAGGATTCTGTGCTAATTAACAAATGTTATCTTGCTAAAACTCTAAACTAAGATTTCGTTTACCTGCATAACATCAGCATGTTAGCATTATCATCGTTAGCATGTTAGTATAACAACGTTAGCATTTAGGTCAAAATACTGTTACGCAGCTTCACACAGCCATAGGCAATAGACTTCATTTTCATATTAGACATGCTAATTTTTATCGCTTGTAGACATTAAGCATCTTATGGTTGATACCACAAGGTGAATGGGGGGCTCACTGGGGCAATGACTTTGTACCCTGCTGCCACCCAGTGGAACTACAGAATGCCAGCATTGCTTGTCGGCTGATCAACACAAAATAATTTTGTGACTTTATCATCACATAAGGTCACCTTTTTTCCACTTAAGCCAATCAACAATCATATCCTTACAAACAGTCTCAAGGCACACAAACATCTGTTTTGTCCAAAAATTCCTTCACTCTGGGCTTGTCTCTCTGTCTCCTTCTGCACTAGATAAAAAGCTTGTTAGGGCTCAACACATTTTATTTGCTCTCATTAAATCGTTGAGAACAATAACATGAGAAGGTTACAGTGTTGCAAGTCTTTTCCGAGACTCCATCTCTGCTCGCTGTGCCTGCGGCTGCCACATGTCAGTGTCATAGGCCAATAGATTTCCTATTAACTTCATCTTCATCTGGGACGGACGGTGTGGCCTTCGGAGGCCGATGGCAGCGCAGCATCAAGGTTTCCACTACGGCAGTGATTGACGTGTGAATACACAAGCCTGCGGGCTCAATGTGCTGGATAAGAGACACAACGAGGAGTATGGATTATACGGGAGATGCCATGAGAGTCATTGGATTCACAAACAAACACCGTGGGTTTGTTGTACTATACAATTTTGAGACGTTTAAGGCTCAATAATACCAAAAACAGCAATTATTTCTGCACTTCAAAAATCATTGTTTAAATTCAGTTCTCTGAAATGATTGTTCATTTATTGCTGTTGAGCAGACAGATTGCTGGTTATTGTTTGAAAAAGTTATCAAACACCTGAGAACGTCTGAAAACCAATCCATCGATAATTTCCCAATTTAACGAACTAATTCAGTTTACTAATTTTACACTGCAAAAAATTAACAGAAAGGGTGTGCTCACCTAGTAGAAGTGATGTAGTGATGTGACATGTGACAGAGAAGATTCCTCACTGATCTCAGGACAGTGACAGCCTCATTAGCCTATGTTGAATACCAATGTGTGGGTACTGAATGGCAGATCTGCTACTCAGATCAGTGTGACACTGACAGCACTATAGCTATGTGAGGTAGCTGATAAAGTGTTACTTTCATAGGTGGCGCTATGAAGAAGCAAACTTAGCTTCCCCAAAATGATCACTGGAAAAGATAAGTCACTTCATGACCTAACTGGACAAAACTCATTCTTAGTCTAAGCTTGGTTCTAAATCCTAAAACTAAACAACCAAGTGAGGGCCAACAGTGTCCTCACTTTCTTACACTTTTCACTTTCAAAGGTTGTGGAAACATTTAGTCCTCATAGAGATAGATGTATAGTACCAAACACACACACACACACTCATACTGTTATGAATAAATTGTGACAGTAGTGCAATGCAATTATCTCCAGATTATTAAGTAATTACTGTGGGCTAATTGGAAGTGGTTATTGTTTTTATGGTTCTTGGAGCAGCTTTGTGATGAAGTTTCATGAGTGACAGAAACGAGGTTCGGTCACTGTCACAGCCACGTCCATCCACAGCAGCTTTTAGTTTAATGTGTGTGAGGATGAAGTCATGTGCTCTTGCAGTACAGCTGAACTGCAGAATAGCTGTTGGTCAGTAGTGGAATGTCTTCAAATACTCACATAAAAGCAAAACCACAATGGAAAAAAACTTAATGGAAAGTAAAAGTGCACTGAAAATTGCACTTAGCACTTTACAGGTAAAAATAAGTATTAGCAGGAGAGTACCCTTAAAAAATATCTAAAGCTGAAGTTGTCATGGTAAAGAATGATCCCCTGTAGAGGTTTTTATACAGTTTAAATGATTTACCAATGTGCCATTTTTGTTTTTATGGTGAAATACAAAGTAACAGAGAACTCCAGCTGTCAAATAAATATAGCTGGGTAAACATGACAATAAAAGTGTGAAGCCAGACATAAATACAGTACAAAAGAAAATGCTTGAGAAAATGCAATTTGCTAAACAGCTGGAGAGAGACATAATTTGAGTTAGTTAGCTGCTGTGGTTTAACACAAAAAAATGCAGGGGGAGTACAAGTACACATGAAGTTAAAAGATTTTAGTGTTTATGCAGACTTGGAGCAACTGTAGGCATGTGTATAAGAGTGTGGGTTTCTCCACATAGTGGTGGAAAAGTCCTACTACTGTATGTGTTCTTTAAACGGACTGCTGTGAGTGACCAAAAAAGGTTTAAAATATCCATGTACAGACTTCAGCAGTTTTTCAGCATTTCATACAGAAGATGGTAATTTTCAACACTGGCAAAACAAGCACATGGATCATTTTAATATTAATCATTGTTCTGACTTGAACCTCTCAGTTTAACAAAACTGTGCAGGTATCCACTTTGGATGAATGTGTTAATCAAAGACACACAAAATCTAACCTCCCTGGAAGTCCCCTCAGTACAAAGTGCCACTACAGAGTCAACACAGCTCTCCCTTTGATCTACGTCTCCTCCCCACTCCTTTCCCCTTTTCTTTCTTTGGAAGAAACAGTTTAAATGAGGTCTTTGTGCTGCGCCTAAAGCTCCAGACGCCATCGAAGAGGTCTTCAATAAAAATCCTGCCCTCCTCTGTGCCATGTAGAAATTTATGACACACAAACTTTCATTGAAAATCAGGGTTGCTCAGATTGAATTGCCTTGTCTTCAAGGCACGAGCCCCATCAAAGAGGCGCAGACGCCTGTAAGGTCTCAGTACACTCAGACAGATGGTGGAATGGACAGGGACAGAAAGATAGAGACAAGAGGAGCTGACTGGCATTTTAGTTTTACTGACTTTTATTAGGGGCAAAAATTCTCAGAAGTCTCTGTCGCTAACTCAAACTGCTAGTCTGGAAGCAGCTATCCCACATTGTCCTTTTGGTTATTAAAGAGCTTAAAGTCGTAGAAATTCAAACTTGTCCTGATAAATAATGCATGATAAGGCTTTTATTGAAAACTATCAAGAGTATATTGACATACATCTACATTTCTTGCACAAGGGGCTGGTCTGTAACAATATACAGTATACTGTATAGTCCATGTATAAAAAATCATATATGACATCTGTAAAGTGATATCCATGACACATGAACCTGCAGCTCTACGCAAAAGCATTACATGCTCCAAAGTCTTAAAACATTAAGACTTTTGCTGAGGTGATGTTTGGTGATATATAAAGATTTATTAATAAAACATGTTTACTTTCAGGGTACATTCAAATTTTAAATAAAAAGCTAATTTGCACCCAAACGGGCATTAAACACGGTGTAGAAAAGTAATAATTTAAAAATAACTGAGAGGGCATACATTAAACTGCATTTTTTTTTACCTTTTATTATATTTTTTATCATCAATCAGAAACAGGATGTTCACCCCCATTGCTGTTTGCCAGAGCAGAAGTCAGTTCATGAAAATATATTTTAGAGCTGCATTCATGGTCCCATTAATTAATTAATTATTAATAATTCCAAAGTATACATTAATTATTGAATTGGAAATTTGTGCACACAGATCATTACTGCTGATACATGTTATTATAATTTGACTTTGTGTGTTGGGATCCATGCCTAAAAAGGGAGCTATTTGTATTTATCATCACACACTGTAAGTGAAAGCTTGTTTACCAGATATTACAAACTACATATATATTATATTATATTGGCATTATGCATTCATTTAAAAAAATATTTTTATTCAGTTTCAATTTGATTAGGTTTATTGATTGATTATTATGATTATAATTATGTTTTGCCACTGAGTACCTTAAGCACATATCCTTCTTAACACTCCAGCATTTTCTGGCTTTACAGCCGATAAACTCTTTTTAATTGATCTGTTTCCTCTAATCTCCTCTTAATCTGGACTGACTGAAGTTGGCTTCAGAGGTTTAGTGAGGACTCTGGTCAAAGATTCTGGTGGATCAGAAGTGCGGCAAGTGTGAAGGTTTGGAAAGGAAACTAGAATGTCTCATAGGTGTGAAGGTGCAGCAAAAGAATGTTGGGTATAACACCTCTAGTAGTGTGAAAAATCTAAAGAAACTTTTTCCAGGGGTCATTGTTAAATCTAGAATAAGACTGAAGAGTCTAAGACTAATAATGACATATGAACCTTGAAAGTAAAAAAATAACCCTTAAATATATTTTAATGTCCAGGATTATTCCGTATCTATAAAAGGTCAAACTAACTAAACATTTTTATTCAACAATCATGGAAATCATTGCATGACAATGCAGTTCAAACTAAACATAATTTTCCCTCTCTCTTCTCTCTCATCTTTCTGTATCCCCTTCTTTTTCTTTTAACTAAGATCCTGAGGTCCTGACATTATGTTGGCACACCAGGTGCTTGTGTTTGAAGGATGCACTGTTACTTGTAGCTTCCCTGACCTAACATCATCTATCTGATTTTTTATTTAACCTGAGAGAAACATTAATGTCCTAAAGTTTTTGTGTAGCTCCCTTTGCTACCAAAATAATTACTCATTCTGGGAAAAAATAAAGTTGAACTTAGTCCTCTGAACCTTAAATGTGTCTGTGTGTGTTTCAAGTGAAAATGACACAAAGAGACTTCAAGCCCCATTTCAGGCATGATCTGAAGTGTCTGAATAAATTGGTCATTGTGGTGTCTCCTTTCAAACACTGCTACTTGTCACTGATTAGTATTCAACATATCTCTATTGAGATCGGTATTAGACGAGAAAATGTGAGATTGGTGCATCCTTCCACTGTCAATATGACTTTTTTTGTGAAGAACTGCTGAAAAGGAAAACTTTGTATCCTTGTTTTTCAGTTTAAATTCCATAAGGGACATAAGGACAAACAAATAGCTCATAGCCCTCAGTGCTAAACGTGGCCAGGCGGGTGGAGCTCGCTAAAGCCTCTCTGGATGAATTAAGGTTAATAGGAAAAAGAAAAAGTGGATAAGAGAGATTGGGTGATGCTTTATCTAGGCCTGTCATCATCTTTATTTAGCATCCTGCAGGGATTTGGAAAAGGAGACAGACATTCTCTTCAGCTATTATTCACATCTGAGGAAGCCAATAGAGAAGAAAGTGGAGAAAAATCCAATCTGTCCACCTGTTTAGGTATTCATATATTTATATCTATTGTCCCTATGGATTACATTGCCATGTGGCAGTGCAGGAATGAATTTATTTTCAAGGAGGTGCCAAGGAGTTAAGCCCATTTTCTTCCCTTTTTTCCTTCCTTCATGATTTTTTCTTTAATAATTTTTTTTTTTCATATGTCTGAAATGTTTACGCTATGCATGAAAAATATTCTTGGCAGCTACTTTCCCCTCAGTTTTGTCTGCTGGGTTGTGTGGTGAATTGTATGTGCTCTCCCAATGTTATCTCCCTCCAATCCCCCCATCTGAAAAAAGTCAGGTGAGTACGGCAAGAAGTTGTCAGCTTTATCTGCCACCCCTGCCTTTTGATCTCCACCGTATGGGACTTCACTGACTGAAGGGAAGTCATGCATAAACACAGCAGACACAGAGAGATGCCCTGACACACACATTCACACAGAAAAGTAAAAAAAAGCATGAGCAAAGCAAAAGCAATCGTGCACTCAAAATGATCAAAACACATAACTGGAAGTACACACAAACCTAAAAGAACCACATAACCATTCATCAGTCCATCCACCCATCCATCCATCCAAAGGTATAACCTTTGGGGAAATCAAATGTTTGCGTAAAGTTGAAAATGCTTATGTATAAAAAGTTAACCGTTTTTAATGTTTATTTAAAACAGTTAAACAGTTAAACAGATTTTTAGCCAGGTTTCATGTCAACATGTGTCCAAGTGCCATAGTGTTTCCTGCTGCAAGAAGACACTGATTACTTTAATTTACAGTAAACAGTCTTGTGATAGGGGTACAGTGCTGTCAGGCAAAGTAAATAGAA
This sequence comes from Morone saxatilis, assembly GCF_004916995.1. NCBI lineage: Eukaryota > Metazoa > Chordata > Actinopteri > Moronidae > Morone > Morone saxatilis. Next base: position 5,722,595 of record NW_023339763.1, on the reverse strand, counting down.
AAATGGGGAGGAATCACATATGTTTTCTTTCATTTGAAAAATGAAAACAAATGAATGAGCCCTGTGTTTAGGTTCAGATTAGCAATGGCAGATTAGTTAAAGGTCTGCTGTGTTTGGTGTGTGGGTAGGGATTCTGTGCTGGGATCGATAAGAATGCCTGTGAGGGAGCTGGTATCATGTATGGGGGACAACAGAGAGACAAGGAGTAAAATAAACAGCGTGAAAGGCAGCAGACAGCTGCATGTCTCTCTGTCAAACACTTTGTCTCTCACTCATAACCTCACTTTAAATAAAAGATACAGTAAAGACGAACCGCAGAGGACAGAGAGAGAAATAAAGAGACTCAGACAGTTTCACAGCATGACAGGCAGTTTCAATGGAGGCAGACATAGATGGACTTGCTTCTATCTAAAATATATATTTGCCTCAACCTGAGCACTTGGACGTTGTGTCATTGACTCAGAGACTTGAGTTATTTCCGACGGGACCACCTGGTGTGTGAAGCACAAAAACAGTGCAGTCCTCCTGCTAGGCTCGACATAATAGCAGCCCGATCAGTCGATGTTGATATTGATCTTCACAGCAGGTCAAAAGACAGACAGATGCTTATCTGCATGAAACAAGATCACAACACTGACAGGAGCACATAAAACAGGCAGAAAGAAGATTCATCTTTCAAGAGTTCCTCACTGCCAACTGGACAACAGTGCTTTCAGTATCCAAATTTTTCTACTTTTTCTGCCCCAGTACAACTTTCAAAGGGTGAAAAAGAATAAAAGAATAAGTTTTCAAACTTTTCATACCTCAACCAGAGGTGCTGGAAACATGTTTGAGTTTGAGTTTGAGACTGAACCAAACAGTAAATGTGCTTTAAAATCAATCTAATTAATTTCATTCCCCTTTGTAAATTGTCATTTAGCCAATAATAAATGTTTTCTATCCTTGTTAATTACAAGTCACTTGCACATTTTTCAGATGTTTTAAAAATCGTTAACAACCAAAACTAAATGAAACACAGCAGTGGAACAATCATCCCATTAGGAGTAAAACTACAGAGATTTGTAGTCCTCTGGGAGTCCAACACTACTTCAAAGAAACTCTGACTTCAACTCTTCCTCTGCTCTTATTCAGCTTTTCTTTATACCTCTTTAGTATATTTAGACTCATTTGCCAACTCCTATTATATAATATCTTGCTTTTTGTTACCTATTACCCCTCCTCCTCTTCTTTTATATTTTACTTTGTCCTTTCACCTTTCACTTGTCTTTTGGCCCTCTACCTCTGAATTACCCTCCTGTCCTCTTCTTCTTCTGCACTTTAATCTTTCATCTTCTTTGTTAATCAATTAGTTGTTAGATTTCTTTAGTCCAACAAGACCATTAGTCAGGTTCCCAGAAGTCAGAAAGGTTGTCATGTAACAGGAGGCTTAAGGGTCCTGTATCATCAAATCCTCTTGAAGTGCTGTTGAGTAAGACTTTTGAGCCATCAACTAATATGCTGTGTAAAGCTTATTTCTTGAAATATGGCCTTCAAAAAAAGAAGGCTGATGTAACCCAGACCATTACCTGGGAAGCATAAAACCGAACAGGAAGAGCGTAACCCTGTGAAACTGAAATACCTTTTGAAGTGTAATAACAGAAAAGAGACAAAGACAGAGACTGCCGGAGAGTAGTCTTGTCTCTGGAGTGTGGGTCGCTGGCTTTGATGCATCTCAGAAAATGGATGCTCTTCCACTTGATGGAGCTGTGTATTTAGATCTTTTTTTTGTTTTTACCTGGAAATAGTTGTATGGAATCCAACATTACTTTTCACAGCATTATTCAGCCGTGAAAACATTGTGTTCATGTTAGCCTTTTGATCTAACCTATCAGCAGCAAGTGACACATCGGTCAAGACAATCACCACAGAAGCATTGTGGTCCAATTACAGCATTTAACTGGTAAATTATTTTGCATACTGTAACTCCATATTCAATGGTTTTATTAATGGTTCTCATTAAACAGTGTGTGTGTGCCAAAATGGGGAGGAACTGTAAATTGAATAAATGAATATGAGGTAATTAATAAAACTTTGACTGATTGGTTCTGTGATGAATATCATTTTTAAAATCAGATTTTAACATTTAACATTTCATTGTAAACTTGCAGTTGGAGCAGGTCTGCAAAATTCCACAAAAACTAAGCAGAAGCAATTTATTTCTCAAGGAAGCAAAACATGAGCTGAGATTGCTGATTAAGACAGGTTAACTGAGAGAGCAGGAAGTGATTCCATACCTGTTGGGTTATTTGGTCACACCTCATTATGTCGTGAGCGGGTGTGAAGGACCTTGCTCAAGGGTAAGTCAGGAGTAGTAATTATGGAAAGGGTTTGCTGATGTTTCAGTCTGTCAGTCACAAACTTATGACTTTCAGGTCACAATCATTTCATCTCTAACATCAGCCACCTGATGCCTCATTAGCAGAGCACTTGTGTTAGTATGTGTGTGTTTTGTAAGTGATCAAATACCAACGTCATCTCATAAAGACCAGAGAGACAGTATTTATCTGCTGTTAATTGGGGAAGCAGAATTGTCTTGTTACTTTTTCGTAGTACAGTGATGATATGAGTTTGTTTCTTTCATCACGACACTGTCAATATCACACCCGGTATTGATCAGACCACAGCAGATGGTGTAATGGATGGATCATAACTGTAGTTAAGTTTAAAAAGTAGAGAAAGTTTTTGGCATTCATGTGATCAAACTTCTGGAAAAGAACTGACATTTTGAGGTCCATCAGAATGGATCTGAGATGGCAGCTGTTATAGTTGCCAGTGACTTCAGAATCAATACTGAATTCAGTACATTTGCTGGTCGGGTTCTGCTACACTTGATGAGGAATCTAATCAGTATTGATTCTGAACGCAAATAATGATTATCTTTATCAAATAATCTACTAAGTGTTCAATTTATGAACTGTTTAATCTATCAAATGTCAAAAAATGTAAAAGGAATGCCCATCACAGGTTTTATAATGAACGTAAGAGTTGGGAAAGATAGGCCTATTTTCTTCTCAAACAAGCTGCAAGAAGAGACAATAGTGAAGGGGATGTGTGAGGTATGATATGTGGTGTAGCTCAGTCGTAAAACTTGCTAGATTTGTGCTTGCATCTCCAAAATCCCCTGGGCTGATTAATTGGAATCATCCAATAATCAGATAATCATTTCAGTAGACTGCTGATTATAACATGCTGTTGTTGGACAGACTACTATTCAGGTCTTGTATGACTGGGCAAACTGTAGGATTTCACTTCAACCAATCACATCAGCAGGTTATTTTCCTGATGAGTTCATCCCGTCTGTTTGAAGGTGTGTTAATCAGTGATGGAGCAATTTATTGGAGTGAAATCCTGCTAACTCTAAATCTTGCACAGCACATGATTGTCTATACAGGTCCTCCTATCAGTGCACAAGACCAGATTGATTTCTATTGATGACACCCAACAGTAAGAGTTGGATCCAAAGACCTTGATGAGCTGCACTTAAGAAATCTAACTGTGGCAGGCATAGAACAAATGGCACTAGTAGTATGTGGATTGGAGTGGTAATTCACCACTATGAGCAGAAAACCTGTTGTCTTGTAACAGCTAAAACATGTAGCCATCCAGTTGACAACTCAGATGGTATAGATGGATCATTACTGTAGTTGAGTTTAAAATGCTTAACAAAGTTTGATGTGTTTTCAGAGCTTGAATTTCTCTGGAACTCATTAGCCTACAACTTTGTTTTCAAAATGTCTGCAGTCAGCCACTCAAAGTATACCAGACCCACTTAGATATACTCTTACTCAAACAAAGTAATGTGGACTCATCTGTCACAAACAATCACAGCACAAGTTTCACTTTTGGAAAACAAAAAAATGCAAAATGGAGAACATTTCTGGCACTGATGTGAACAAAAATTTGAGGATCATCAGATTGGTTCTCTGAGATGGCAGCTGTTACAGTTGCCAGTGACTTTAGAATCAATACTGAAGCCTGTACACTTGCTGGTCTGGTTCTGCTAGACTTAAGCATGACATTTTACACTAATAAGCACTGGGCTTGTAAACAGTGGGCTTATTAATCCAGCACACATGCTGTCAAGCTAGACAACTATCTGAGTCTCCCTGACTTTCTCCCCGACTTTCTCCCCAATGGTTCAGGGCCTATCTGACTGGACATGGTTTATGGTGGCCCGAGGCAATTACACTTCCAAGAATATTGCGTACATTTACATACAGTGTGCCAGGAGACCTGATTTCTTCTCTGTCCTTTTTAACAGTCTGATGATTTCCACTCCAACCAATCACATCAGCAGGTTATTTAATTGACAAATCCCTTCCGTCTGTTTGAAGGTGTGCCAATCAGGGATGGAGTCATTTGTTGGAGTGAAATCCTGCTAACTCTCAGTCCTACATAGCATGTGATTGTTTATACAGGTCATCCTATGAGTGCACAAGACCAACATGATTTCTATTGATGACATCCAACAGTATTAATGGGACCTCAATGAGCTGCCCTCGAGAAATCTAACTGTGGAAGGCACAAAAGTTCTTACAACAGACAACACTATCTAAATAGACCTTTTGACATTTTGATACATAATAGTAGGGTTAACAACAAGTGCTGGCAATGATACAATCCAGGTAACACCTGATTACTACTACTGCTATTTCATGTCAAAACGACTGCTGTAAAAAGAATGGAAAGTTGCCACTGCAAGCAAAAAAAGCAGTTGTCTTTGAACAGCTAAAACTATGAGTTTTAATTCAATATGTGCTACATTAGTGCTTTATTGAGATCTGAAATGATGAACACCCTATGCCAAATCGGAATTGTGGCATGGCATAACACCCTAATATATAATGGGAAATTTGTTTTTCAAAAGCTCTCATGAACCAGAAGGGTAATTTTCACAAATGTGTGGGAATAAACTTTATTTGATTTTCTCTCAGTTTTCGAGGTATTTGACTGGTTGATTGCAATGATTGAAGAAGACCATACTTCCATACTTGGAATATTTGGAATAAATATTCCAAATATATCTTCATGTATATGGGAATATTTGGCTTACTGATCGCTGCAGCGATTATGTGCCTGGTTTCAGCACATTTCACTGGTAATGTGTACTGCATTTGAAGACTTGCCATGAGACAAATTATTGGAATGGATTTCTGTTTTTTTTTTGCTAAATATGCATGTAACAATTTAATTCTGGTAATACTAGTGCCCCTATGCTTCTCTGTTATTTTAATTGAATGTATAATGTAGGGGGTCTGTATTATGACTTGATAATTGTGATTTGGAAAGTATGTCTTGCTGTAACTCAATTTTCACATTATTTTGACTGAAACTTTTTGTAGGCAATTAGAGTACAATTACCCATCAGCCTAATTGACATGATGTACAAATCTAAATTTTATTTATTTCAATCTTTCTTTCATTAAAACCCCCTAATTGTTCGTTCTTGGGCATTAAACAGCAGGACAAAAATTAAATACTTTTACAGTGACATTCAAATATCTTTCAGCTAGCAAGTTGCCAGACCATTCTTTGTCACTTCCATATGTTTATGTGTTTTTATCTCTTCATGTTTTGTAATTATGCATTTTGTTGGACGCTTTGCAGCAAGCTAATTTTCCCATTAGGGACTATAAAATCTTGAAGTTGAGCTTTATTAGTCATCCCCTGAGCACTAAATTCCTGAAGTTAGCAGACTCTGCCTCAAATGTAATTAGTGTCTTCGACTGTAACTCCATTTCACACTTCCGAAAATGCACTGCATGCCTATTGTCCCGCTCTCATTATTCCTTTCATTTTGGTAAAATGAATTGCACGTGAACTGTGAAACCAGCCTGCTGACGGTCTCAGGTCGACTTTTTTTTCTCTCTCTGTCTCCCTCACGGCTTTCTTCCATCTCTCTCTCTGTTGACCTTTCAGTAAAGGCTGCTGGAGGTATTGAGGTTTAATTGTCCCCAATGTGAGCCAGTAACTCCGATCTCATCAACAGCATGAGATTTAATGCTGCCAGCAGCCAATTCTGCATTCTATCAGCTAGTGGCAAGCATGGGCTGTTTGGATGCAACTTGGGACTTATTCATGGGAGAGGAAGCTGGACCTGAATGAGGAAAACTGTTGGAGGCTTGACCCTGGCTGGTTGTCTATTTTTTAATCTGGTTCACTTAAAAGTGTTCTCACAGCCAAAAGTCCACTTTCATACCACTCAGATCTGTTGTTGTTTTTTTGGCAATCATTGCCATGAGTTATGAGAATCATTTTCTCACCAAGGTTATTGTGGAGACCCACAGTTCAGCTTATTAAAACAATGTTGTTGGCTACTTTTCTGATTTAATTGTTTAGATATTAATATCTAAAATCCAAAGACAATTTACAATGCAATAAAAATAAGATAAACAGCAAATTCTCTTTACATAAACGCTGGCACAGTGGGGGTCAAAGACAAGTGAAGACATACAACTCCCAAGTCAAGCCCAATTTAGATTGATTCAAATTATAGGCTATCTCCGGTCAGGAATGCTGAGCTGTTATTTTGTGGGATTGAAAAACACCCATACAAAAAGTCCAGGAAATGATTAGGTTAAATGAAATAAAACAATGCAACACTCATAATATTAATAAAATATAAGCAATACTCAGAGGTTCTGTTATAAAGGTAGGTTAAAGAAATTATTTAACAGAAAATGCTATGTTTGACAGCCTGAGCGTCTTTACCCCAGACTCAGGATCAGTCAGATCAGCTCACAGCTGAGGACAACACAGATAACTGGGGACACATAACACCAATAAAGTCAGTAGTATCACAAATACCATAAGTCTATAATATCATAGTGATATTATAGTCTGACAAACAAAAAGAAGAAATGAAGAAATGCAATAACGGGATAAAGTTCTTTTTCTTTTGCTGGAGTCAAAAGCAGTCATCATCATCAGCTGCCTCTTCTTCTCCTCCCACTTCTCCATCATCTCTTTGTTTGACTTCTCCTTACCCACCCCTTTTTCCATGAGTGAAACTGTGAAAAACCTTATCAATGTTGCTCGGAGGAAGACTCAGGAGGAGGAAAATCAGAGGGAAAATTACTGCTTTTTTCTCATGTCACTATCACCAACAATCCACAGCAGAGGCAGGGATGTTTATCTACTGAGAGTCTTCAAATGCATTATGACTGAACTGCTATCTGCAAAGGGAAAATGGTTTCATATTGTAGCTTGTCCCTTTTTCCCTACACACAAAAATAGATATAATTGCATAGATTTTCATGAGAAAAAGGCATGCATTTAAAAAAGCTAGAGAATTCAAAGCCCTACAGTTTGGAAAGGCCGGCTCCTGAAAGTCATCAGTCAATACCTGAAAATACATCCTATCCTCAAAAAGAACTTCAGATGACTGACTACTTGCTGCCCATTAAATAAGAATAGCAGTGAAATTTCATTCGATTGAGGAATTTGTTATTGAGCTTTGATCCGTGTTTTGTCTATTGTTTTAAGATTTAAAGCAAGTTTTTAAGCCTCATATTTGAACAGGACTAGTATAGTTGTTGTGTTTCCTCTTTGCCCAAGCCTCCTCCAGAAAGATGAAATAAGCAATTTTTAAATGGTTTCAAGGTAATACTAGGCACTTGCAGGGGTAAAGTTTCTTTCCACTGCCATAGAGACACACAATTCGATTAACTAAAGTGTTATGTCCTTATTCATTTTGTGTGTCTATGAACACAATTGACTGTCAGTGCAGGGTCTCATAGTGACTCCTTTTGATAGGTCAATGCTAAATAAACCAGAAAGCACTCTGGGTTTCACAATCATTTATCATATTTTAATAATAGAAAAATGTTTAGACCTAAATCTGCATGTGGATCAGACAAAGGACAGAATATGTTAAAAACAAGTTTAAAAAAAGGAAACATCCTAATAAAAATAAAAATAAATAAATTAAAAATAATTTCCTAATGCCCTGACTATCCACCAGATTGCATTGAAATAAAAAACAAAGCGAGCCCTGAATAGTTTGAAGAGAAGGTGGGTGACATGTTGGATGAGTCCGAAATCACTCCATATTTCTACATTTACTCTCTGCTTTTTTTTGTGTCTGAAATCTGAGTGTGGAATGTAGGCTGTATTTACTGCCCACAATGGAACGAAAATAGTAGTGTCCATGGCATGTGCACTTACTTTGATAACAATCCCAGTATGTCGCATTGATACGTGTAAAAACAAGTCAGTGTCCAGACTTTTATAGTTTACTACTCACTACAGAGTGTACGTTTCGTAGAGAATACTTACTTACTAAAATACAGGAAGATTTAAGACCATAGACTACAGAGTGAAAAAATAAACACACAATGCTAATTTGCTTCCAGTGCACCATAAACACTTGCACTCAGAGGTTAATGGCTGACTGAAGACTCTTGAGCTGCCACTACACCAGCCCGAATCACTCTGTCCACAAGCACCACAGCTCCGTGTCTGTTTGTGTGTGTGTGTTAGTCTGTGAGAGAAACAGAGACTGACAGAGTTGACTGTGTGTTTTTCTGTGTCTCTATATATAGGTGTCACTCAGATTACAGGATGAGGTAAACATCTCAGGAGGTCTGAGGTCATCTCCTGTGCTGGCTGCATACATTAGGAACCATTTCAAAGCCTCTGCTGTTATAGTAGAGTATAGATCATCAAATAAAGGAAAGGTAATGATCTTATTTCATACAGGCTTTTCCCTCCAAGAGCTCTCGCTATTGAGTTCATCACTACTGACTTAAGTCTGATCATTTTTACCATGTGGGCTGTTACATCATCATTATTCACAGTCCTGTTTAGAAGTTTGCTGCCATGTTTTAATGGATGAGTTCAAAGACACTGAGGGTCTGTAAAAGTCAACCAAGAACAATGGGCGGACAGTATGCAGAATATAGTGGCATTAATGACCAGTTTGTCAGATGGGATACATTGGATGTACTGATTTTCTACATTTTGATGGAGGCACAAATCTCAGAGGCAGATCCAAACCTGGAAAAATAAAACTGTCCGATACCACTAGAAGTTAGTAAAAATATTTCCTTATGGATAAGCTGACCCTTGAACCATGTAAATGCCAAGAATAGTGAGAAATCCCAGATCGAAAATATAATCTCACATATTCCATTTCTAAAAAAAATGAGAGCATCACTATGACCTTGCCAAATTTCCTGCTAAAATCTGTATTCATTAAACCAGCAAACATGAATAAACAACATCCGACAGTGAGCATTTTGGGAGTTTGGAAGATAGTTTGGCTGAAGACAGGAAGGTCAAGCTCTCCCGCTGGGCTCTGAGCGGCAGAGCTGTTGGCACTGCTGGACTCGCTTTTGCTCCTCCTGGGGCTCGGGGAACTCTTGGTTCAACGGCCCAGTGTGAAGCTGCTGCAAACTTCCTCCTGTAGGTTTCAGCTCTGTCTCCCAGGAGCAGTGAGCCGTATCACACAGTCACAACAGGTCACCTCACTTCGCTTCAAGTACAGGCTCCAGTGGGGATACCAGGTACGGAAGATGGAAAGTGTTTTGTATTTTTTTATCCCATCCCATCTTGCATTAATCTCTCCCTGGCTGCAGTGACCAGGCAGACCATCCCTGGTTGTAACCTGATTGTGTGTCCTGTTAAAGTGCTCTGCTCAACTCCTATCTGTCACTGTAATGGTGTTGTAAGTCAACCAAGTGCTAGAAAGAGTTTTTCATATGTACAGTGTACACAGTATGATGGGTGAAAGTCTCTAAAATTATATTAATTTATTTACTACAACTACCCTAGTAGGTCAACATTTGCTTAATTTTGTTCTTTTACTTTTTGTGATGAAAATGATCTGATTTCCACATCTAATTTATACAAAGGTTTTGAGTCAAAGTTTCAGACATTTGTTGACACTCAGGCAGTATTTCTGATTAACAGGACTGAAAGCATATGAATAAATTTACAAGTTCTGCTTCAGGCAAAGAGTTGTGGTGAGCTCAGCAGAATAATTTGATTACATAAGAGTCTGTACTGCCTTGTCTTCTGCTGAACTGAAGACATACCTCTTTCTGTTCCCCAAGTATCATTGATCTGTTGTTTGTACTGTACATCCATACTCATATACTAATGTTTTAATTGTCACGTTTGTCCCTTAAAACTTATTAAGCCACCTGTGACAAAACATACTGACATCTGTTGCACATCTCATCTATTGTTTGTTACATTGTTCTTCCATCATATGGACATCTCTGTCAATTCTGTCAGTTTTGATGCCTCTAATTTCTGTTCACCAGACATCATCATGGTGATTTTTGCTTTGATATATAAATACAAAAGTGCTATTGATTAGGCTGGCGTTCCATACAAAAGTGAATATAGTTTGCATTTTAAGTTGTATTTGTATGGCCTGATTTTGAAGTTGTTACTTTTTTTCTCTATGATTTTCACTAGTTTTTAATGCTCAAAGTGCAACCCTGTCTCCTAGAGGTTATGGTTGTATATTACAAAATTGATTCATTGATTCATTCATAATTACGCTGTAGTGAAAAATACCTGCCTGGATTATGTTCAGAGACAAAATTTTTTGAAACACTACATTTATTAAAATGACTATAACACCACAGTCTTGGGTTTGTGTCCAGACTTTGGCAACAAAAGCACTTTAACACTGGTTAAGGTTATGTTCTGAGACAACACAGTCTCAAAGATGGTAATTTTAGTTAAATGTTTATAAAAAAATCTTGTGTTTCAAGTCACTGCTGACTTTTCAAGGATACGAGCCAGTCCCTATAAATAAAATGAAATATGGAAAACAAATGAAATATGTCCTTCGTGAACATTTTACTGATACTGATTTGTTAATTAACATAATTCCCTTAATATGTTAAAAGAAAATTTAATTAGGTCAGCATTTGCTGTTGCAAATTAGTAGTGTTGGCCAAAGGGGTGTACTCTGTAAATATTTTGTTAAATTTATCATAGTAGTATTCATGTCATGCTAATAGCAGTGATTTATTTTACCAGAACTTTGGGTTGTGATTTATCAACCATGTTTTGTTTTAAAAAGGAAGCAGATTGTGACTCCACCTCCAAAAATAAAAAAAACAAGTGGAACCAGCCCTTTGTGTTTTCTAATCAAGGTTTGGATAGAGAGCAGATAAGTTCAGCTAATTAAATGGAACGCTGACACTCAAATGTTAACAGCACTGAAGTCTCGCCATTAGATCGGCTCCCTCTTCCCCACAGGCCGCTTTTCTGGCTGGTGAGCAGGCCTGGTTCACTGGAGTGGAAGGACCCGGAAGAGAGGGCAGCCGATACATCACCCTCTCCCCCTCCCTGTTACTCATTACCACACAGACTCTGGACCGCCATGTACATGTGCTGCAGCCACTTTAATCTGTCTCAATTTGAGAGCCCTCGGCTGTCTCTGCTTCCACAACGAGCCTATTTAACATGATGGCAAGCTGGAAAAGCAGCCGAATGAACTGTAGATCTCTGGAGAGGCAAGGAGTAATATGCTCCCACACACAGTCTCAAAAGCAGAATACACAGCTGCACGACAAACAGCAGATATGCAAGTACACACACAGACACACATGCACCTACACACTAACATAACAGTCCCAAACACACAGATCAAAGTCAGATAGACTTTGTGACTGAAGTTGCAGAATTTGTAGACAAACCTATCATTATATCCCCCAGAACCTTCACTTCTTTCCCGCGGCTGGAAACCTTCTGCAGACCTTGCAGAAGACGATAACAAATTTCCGAGTTTTATATTATACATTGTAGTCATATGGCTACTGCATTGGTTTGCTTTTGCATTTTCTTAAACAAAAGTAATTCAGACCACTCTGGAAACAACGGCAATCAGAGACCAGTGGCCCAGAGGGGACAGCAGCTAAATTGACACTGTTTTGTTTGGCAGCCTAATGAAAAAAACATGGACAGGGTGGCTGCTCCTAATTAAGCACAATCCTAATTGGGAGCATTTTAACCCTTCATTTTAAATTAATGGGAATTCTATTAGCTTTTAATGACTTTTTTGCCCTGAACTCTCTTAGTTTCTGACTCGATAATGCCCAACTGAAGACTCTTACTGTTATTGCTTCAGTCTTAAGATCTTCACTTAACTTACAATATAAATGTTCAGCGTTACACTCAGTCTGCCATATGTTGGAGCTGTTATATGAAGAAAGGGATGTGTGGGCTACTGGTGTCATGGAAAGTATGTAATTGTTTCTTACAGCATACATGTACTATAATTGGTTATTTAACTGAAGTGAAAGTGTTTTTATTAAAACAAGGAAATTCCAAAGTGTACTGTTCTTTACCTGCATCATTATCACTGCTCTGAGTCTTAATGAAAAACATGTTTAGCGTTAACAAAACAGCATAAAAAAAAGAATTATACACTGACATATATACAGTATGTATCTGCCTCCAATTCATAAGGCCACAACAACCTAAACTTAAATAAAAACATAGATAAACACCTTTAAACATTGTTTGAGGTGTTAAATGATCCACATGACTTAAAAAGCAAACATATAAACAAACAAACCCAAAGAGGACCATATTGCTCTTCCGTATCCATTCAGTGGTTATAAAGTGCCACTGTGCCAGCTGTCAGAGGAATAGGATGACCCTCACTTCCAGGTCTAACTAAACATATTTTTCAACTCTCAGTTTGAGTTTGAGCTCAAATGATTCAGACACCCAAAAGTGAGCCTTTAGAGTTAGCAGCTTTGAAAATTATGAGCAAGATAATCTCTATTTCTCACTCAGATGTAATCATACAATTCCTCTAGCATGTTCAACCATTTTGTACATTCAGGATTCTGTCCTCACTCATGTACATATGTACTTTTGCCCATGGCAACCGTTGCCTGTGCACTGTCAAATCTTTTGTCATCTATAGATAGATAAATAGATAGATATATAAATAAAATGTAAGTCAGGTGCATATGAATATGTCTGTGTGTTTGTGTGTGTGTCACAGCACTAATCACACTTCATATCTAAACTTTCACATGTACATGAGTGCATTAGTACACGTATCTCCCTTACAGTTTGTGTGCACATGATTTAATCACACAGAAACATTTTGCATTTACAAACACATCCATATCAGTGTTTTTGTACAGGTGCTTGTTTATGTGCTTCCATGTGTGTGCTACATACTCAGTGAGTCACACACTATATCACCTGATAAGCTGTTGACCCGTGCTAATGCAGGTTTTTGAAGAGCTATTTGTAGAGCAGGGAACTCTCAAGTTGGACTTGACACACATTTTCATAATAGTTCAGAATACAAGTGGAGAGCACGGCCCAGATGTAGAAAATGCCACGCTGTAAAATGTGTGAACACGTCTGTTTGTGGTTTAATAACCTGCAGCGGCATAGAGAGGATTTGATCATTTGACACACTGCTGCTCTTATTTCCACAAAAGGGATTAAGTTTGTATTTGTGGTTATTTGGGACCTGGGAGAAATATGGAATCCTCTAGAGGAGACTCAGTTATGCAAACATAGAACTTTGGTCTACAATGGTAACAGTAAATTAATGCTAAATATGCAACAAGTAATTAATTTTTTGAAAACCCAACAGGTAAATTTAGCCTGGGTTCCGGCACACTTCCATGTCCATACTGTGGGTCTAAGAAACAGGCATGTGATGTTGGTTTTATGCCTTGGGATGGGTTTGGGCTGCAACATGTTGTTATAGTTGTTTTGTTATTAGGGAATACATTTCCAAACTAGGTCTTGGTATACTGTATTAAGGCATGTTCCAGAAACCACTGGACAATTGGGCTCCCTTTGACCAATTAGTGGTTCAACAGGTTACTAAATTTTATGGTTGTCCTACAACAAAAAACGTTATTCAGACATTTAGAGAGGACTGAAAAGGAGGCTGCAGCAGTCTGAATGAGATGTGAAAAATCTGGAAGACCGTCTTTTAAAAAAAGCTAAAAAACATGGATCTGTACATCCAAAATCTTCATCCCGCTTGGCAGCAGAGGTCAGAGGGATTTAATGTTTTGTTGATATAGATTGTTGGATGGATGTGTTGTTATGTGAAATTCACATTAATATTTTAAAAACTCATACTGCAGATTTGTAAAAGTTTCACACATAGACACTGAGATTGCTGTGAGATTTACAAACTACAGGTTGATGCTAGTTCAAGTGCTTTTTATGGCACATGTACAATGTCAAACACACCGTATAATTCGTAGATTCATACCCTCCCACACACACAGACACCCCTCTCCCTTATATCCACTGCTTGTCCATACTCATTATTTACACTTGTGTCTGTAATTGCAGTTGATGTAAATATTTCATCTCTTCATACTCCAAACTCCCACTTCCAGCCTTCCTCCTCCACATCCTAGCTGCTCAAACCCCTGCAGTTTAGCTGCTTGGATTTCTTCCCCTCATTAAGAATATTGTTTCAGCGGGCAGGTGTCTGGATTTACCACAGTCGTAGAATTAATTCAGGACATAACAAAACATCCTATACAGACTTTACTGCTGTGCTGGGTGTGGCATTCTGAAAATAAAAATACCACCTTCTAACACAGGTGCTCAGGTTTGGAACCACATAACTAGTACATGTGTCATTTCTTGCTTTGCTTTGACTTTGATTTCTTCCCTTTCAAACTTATCCTCCACATTTCAAATGTTTTTCTCATTCTATAATCTGCAAGCAGACACATTAAAAACATTATAACACTCCAAGTGCAGCATTCTGTCAAAACATAGAGCTCAGCACCCAAGAAACTGCTCTCTGATTTATGTAGATCTCATATTAAAGCCCCACTGTGAAGCAGGCCTCATGTATTATTCACAGCAATAGCCATGTGTGTGTTTTTGTATGTATGTGCTCGGCCCTGTCTTCTAGAAATTACATCTATATACAAGTAATTTGCAAAGGCAAATGCCGACCGTATTAGCTTATCTATTAATATAACAAGAAAATCTTACATACCTGGCATGTTGCAAAAATACACTGAATGTATCATTAAAAGGTTCTGAGAACATAAAATAAATAATAATAGAAAATCAGCAGTGATTGTTCATTAACATTTAACCAAAATCACAATCTTTCTCAAAACCTTAACCAAAATGCTTTTGTTGCATAAACCTAGTGCTAGGGTTATGTTTTCAGATTACAGCCACAGCCCCTCAAAATGTATTTGCGAGTCCCTGTTAAGACTGACTGGGACAGTAAGAAATAATAACACTGAAACTAGGCAGTTCCTCTCACAGGGTTTTGGAAAAACAGCAGTACTGCAGACATTGGTGCAGGGTGGAATCACTCAATCATGAATACAACATCTTTATTATTGTTCACATACTTTAACCTAATAATCCATAATACTTTTATAGATATAAATGCTTATTTTGCTTTTTTATTGCTCATTAATTGACTGATTAAACTGACTGTATCCCCAGTTCATAAAATTTCGAAACATCCTGGGGCCAGATGGATAAAAAGAATCAAATTTCACTGATTGCTTTTCTGATGATTGGGAGAGGGAGCGGGAGGTAGCTCAGTCAGTAGAAACTTGCTTTGGGAGCCTGAGGGTGGCCAGTTAAAGTCCAGCTTGGACCAGCTTGGAGTGTGTATTGGTAGCTGCCAGTTCTCCTCCTGGGCAATGCCGAGGTGCAAGGCATCGAACCCCTAACTGCTAAAGCGAAAACTATGTGGAAGCCCCGTCACTCTGACATATCTCCTCTCCAAAAAATGCATGTGTAGGTATGTGTGAACATGTGTGTGTATTTTGGGGTTATACGTGTGATGAAAAATACCAACAGTCTAAATTTAATTTTGATGAATAATCTTTGTTTTTTCTCCAGTTCATCAACACAAACACACACATTAAGATCATTCTGCAAATAAAAGGGAAAAGGGTGACTTACTATGGTGAAGTTCATGACCTTAAGGATCCAGATAGTTAGTGCCAAGTTGATCAGGATCAGGATCATCAGCAGCAGGACGAAGAAGTAAAGGCAGCGTTTCCTCCAGCCGTATATTCCCACTTTGTACACTTGGGGTTTCTCTGAACTCTGGACATTGTTCCTATGAGTGCACTGTTCTTGGGTCATCTAAGGGAGACAGAAAGAAAGAAAAAATTATTATAGATCCTATCTTGATCTCTGGCACATTTACTTATACAGCTCTTTTTGGGCTATTGGGCAATTATGAACTGCTGTGCTTTGTGGGTGAATCACCACACAGGCTATTGTTTCATCTGTGATTTCACTGAGAGTGCTACAGGACATTTGCATTTAGTTAAAAGTGCATTTTTAGCTTTTTTGCCACTTGTTGGCAGCAGAGCAAGCTGTAAACACAACACTGACATACTGCCATATATAAAGCAGTAAGGCCGAATATGTGTAAAGTTTCCTACTTAAACATGCCGCAGAGACAAAGCAAAATTCTATATTTTTTTAGAGCCGCAACAAATGAAAGTGCAATATTAATTCCTTTTTTAGCTCCTATTTGGTCTCCATCATCTCCTGAGAGGAATATCTGGCTTTTTGGCTGCTAAATGTTTCCTCTGTGTTAACCAGCTAGTTGCTAACTCTGCCTGTTTAATGTTTGGTGCTGGACTGTTTGCTTGTGACTACCATTAACAGCAACAATTTACAGCCTGTCTTTTTCTAGTCTGGCTTTTATGTATTCAGCGATTATAGATGCCCATTGGGCTTCCATGGTAGAGCCACCCATGATTGCTTTGAGATTTGTGATGCAGCTGTAGAGACTCTGTAGAAATTGACCTAAGGGTAAAAGATGGGGCACATTCGAACATTAGTACAAATAACATGCCATAAACATTTCTTTCACATACTCAAATACTGACCAGCCACTCAGTTTGGGCACGATGAAAGACAGTTTAGTTAGCAATTGCATTGATTGATTGCCCGATAAGTGGTCTATAACTCCATTATTCCCCCTCTGCCCCATTGATGTGCTGATAGTGCCGATTAATGATGATTCTAATTGTCTGCCTGTGAAGACGAGGAGGCATTGTTCACTTCAAGCGGCATAATAATGGCCTAATAACTCTGTGGAAAAATACAATTTACTGTCGGCCGTGCTTTGGAGTGCGCGCCTCAGACCACCAAAGCCAATCGTTTTTGACAACCACACACATTTCCTGCTAACTGAAACAAATGGCACAAGACAGGGCCCTGGTGAGAAAGTGCTGAAAGCTACAGAGGAGACTCCAAAGCACCAGTCAGCAAAAACAGGGAAATCTCATTGTGTACGGTTTGATTTTCATTTTTGTTTGATGGGAGATGCAGAGAGATGAAGAGGCATATATGTGTGATGTCTAGGCTGATAGAAAAGAGGTTTGTGAGAGTGAACAAAGCTAAAAAAGGCACAAAACGTTAATCTAAATTAAGACGGTTCTCAGCAACTTCAACTGTATCAGTGCGTTTTCTGAAGATAACTTTAAAGTAGACAAAAAAAGCCCCTAAATTTTATTAGGGTCGCCTAGAGGCTGCAATGTTTATTACGCTGTGAAGTACGTAAATATTAAACCAAGCCAACAGTGAGTTTGCCAGAGCTTTGTCAGTTTTAGTACAAAAAATGTGAAGTTTTTGTGGCAATGTTTCTGTTTCTTTTGTTCAGGCTCTGGTGAGGCTCTCTTTTTTGATCTTGCCTTTAAAGCTCTGATTGGCTCACATGTTTTTTTTTTCAACCAGGGAAGTAGCCCTGAATGTACACAACACCAGACCTGTTTTAATAAAACAAAAAAAATATGGTCTTTGGGTCATTAAAGTCAACAAAATCAATCAGTTGTTCCCTCTTGGAGAGAGATAATGTATTCACAATGCCAGGTAACTTATAAGCTACCTTGTGTGCAAAAGCTACATGTTGGGTTGATGGTTATGCTTATTGAAAGCTAATGAAAGTATTACTTGGCCTAATGGTGCTGTTAGAAGAAATGTCAGAGGCTAAGCAAAAACAAGTTCAACCTGATATAGGCAATAGATGAAAAATCAGGGGGCTGCTAAAATGCTTATGATGATTATCCTTTGTGGACTATAAATATGTGAACTCAGTGTCATGGCAATAGCTTGAGATGGTTACAAACTGGATCTAATTAAGTAAAAATCCTCTTCCTTATTAAACACATCCTGGATTAAGTTCAATATGTTGTTTCAGAATCACTCACTATAGAAGTATCTAGGTTTGATCTCACAGTTTAAGTGGAGTGCCTGATCACTCAGTATTTGTGTTTGATTCAGACTTATTCAAATACAAACACCAATACAATGACAAACAGCTGTATAAGCCAAAAGTAAGTCAACCTGTTTGATCAGCTCTTTGGCAAAATCCAGAGAACTGCAGCCTGTGAGTGGGGATTAATAACGCACTTGATCCTGCCTCACACTTTCTTTCATGCAAGCACCTGCCACAGCTCAGGCCTTCCAAATGTGGCTGAGTCATGGCAGATAGACTGTGCTCACTATGGAACAAACCGCTGTCCTGTCCAATCACCTGTTTGAACAGGATCCAGTTCAGCTGACAGGGCTACTGTGACATTTGTTTACACCAAGAACTTTGATTATGAAAAACCACACACAAGATACGAAGTCTGATGGGCAGGTTTTCCATTTCCTTTCTCTAAATTTGTTTTTTTTTTCCTTTTATTTCTTCTTGTCTGGTGTGACAGGCTTAGATAAACTGACCCTGAAACTGATATGAAACGAAAATTTCAAAATGAAACAGATCATGTCAGTAAAATTTGGTATGTGTAGCCCTAAAAAAATCTGAACAAAAATTACATAAAATGTCCTTGAGGTGAGGAAAAATAACAAAGCTAGAATAAATGAATAAAAATAAAAGACAGAATACTGCAGAAGCTGCCAAGCGTCTCCAGGTGTTGTGAAGACAACAGAATCAGCAGCTTGGCAGGAGAGCAGCGCTCTCAGGGCAGTGATGCTCGGTCAACAACCACAACAGCAATAGTGGAAAGATAACCTAAACTATCATGTTGCTGCACTAAAGAAAACCACTCTGATCTGACACATGGTTTGGTTTAGGAACAAATTGCAATTTTGCTAAATGTAATAACTTAACTTAATTAAGGTCTAGTGTGTAAGATTTAGTGGCATTTAGTGGTGTAGTTTCAGATTGCGACTCCTTCGCATCACCCTCCCCTTCCAACCGAGAAGGAGAAACTAAGGTGGCCACGAAACGCGCAAATACAAATACATATGATTTAAACATATGTCATAATTATACTTTTGCTAAAATGACTGATGCAGTTGTTTTTGTTGGGAGAATAGTCTCAATATAAATGAATAATAAATAAAAGCACTATGATTGTAGAGTGAATTAATTATATTGGCAATGACCATTTTTATTCTTTACTGGTTTCAATAATTAGTTATTAGTGCACATAGAAGCTGTTTGCCAATATAATCAATGAACTGTTAGCCCTTATATTTTATATTAATTAATAGTGTATATAAATATTTGAGAATTTTTTGATTGCTTTTATAATTTCTGAAGCAGTATCTGTGTCCATATTATGGAAACTATATGTATAGGCTCTAGTATACAAACATAAGCTTCTCCATTTTTCTTTGAAGTTGAAAGTAGTCACATTTCTATGGACTGTAAAACAAATATTCATCATGAGATGCACCGTCTACCATAGCTTAATAAACAGACTGTAATCAGAAATCCAAACACAAAAACAAATCAATAATAGTTTTCAAAGTTTTATGAATGTCGTCATTGTTTGATTAGTTTCTTATCACCACATGCATACTGTATTATACTGTGGATCTTCTCCCTCACAAAGTGTATCATAAATTAAAGAAATGTACTGCAGTAATGAAATATAACTCTCTCCTCTGTGATTTCTACAGACTCTGCGTCCATGCACAAAGAGTACTGATAGCTTTCCAATAAGCTCTTAGGCTACAGGCTGACTAAGAAAAGAAAATGGTGCTTGGTTACAAGCTAAATAATGGCCACTCTCATAAGAGTGGAGGTGTGTGTGTGTTAAGAAAGCAGAGTTGAAGAGCCAGGGAGGAAGAAAATAAGTGGCAAATTGGAGGCAAATCAAATCATCGGCCTTTGAGTCTTTTTCCCTCCACTGCTGCTGTCCAACGGTGCCTCTCATTCAGCCAACTATTCATTCAGAGAGTCTGAAGAAAACCCAATGGTCCAAAAACAAAGTCTGTCTCTGATTAGAGAGAGAAATGAGGTTTTACAAAATGTTATTGGTTATTCCTGCTGCCAAATAGCCAGGCAGCTCCCTATTAGGACTTATATAGACAACATGTGGATCGGTACCAGGACCCGGGGGCTGCTGCCAATGGATACGCCATTACTGGGGCTCACACGCCTCCAAATGTATGAATATACAAAATGGCCGACAGCCAGAGGCAGTTTATTGGCTGTTGCAATGTGTGTTAAATGGGCAAGTGGAAAAATGTGATTGGCTGACTCAAAAGTTACTAAAAAATTCACTGACTGTTGGTTTAAGGTGATTGAACATAATCTTAAGTGGCTAACGTTAGAGGAAGAACCTATTACATGCTTTAGTACTGCGCTAATAGGTATGTTCGTCTCCTCCATACATGACTGTTTGTGCCTCTTTTCAGCAAGAACATATGAGTATTGTTCTTACATGTGTTGGTTTTCTTTAATGTATTGTGCACCTGCCCTGGCCATTAACCAGGACTGAAGTGATCCAGTAAATACTGTCCTGAATTGCTCCCCACCACCCTCCCCATTGCTATTTACTGTCCTGTTCCTTCGTCTAGAGAGCCCCTAGAGCAATTCTTTTTTATTGTATGGTTGAAGCACCAGAACCTCACTACAAGTTTTATTTTTTTCCCTTTTATAACCCTAAACAACAACAACAACAACAGAGAGTAGCACTGAAGCAGTGCAGGCCAGTGAAGGCAAAGAGCATTAGAAATCTGATGAAACCCTGATGAAAACAGCCTCCTCACCAAACCGACCACATGTTGTTTATCCAAAGATCGACCCATTCGGAAGAACAGATAACATTTTGCATAAAATATGCATGTAAATATATTTGCGAGCATTTACAAAAGATGCAAAATTTTCAACTGATGTTTTTATGCAACTACTATGACTACTACTATCAATATTACTACTACTACTACTAATACTAATAATAATTTGTTCTTGCTTCAAAAAAATATAAACAGAAAGGACAGCAAGTTAAATACTAATAAAAGCACATAGAATATGGTTTGTTATAAAGTTATAAAGTTTATAAGAATAAAATCCAAATGTTATAAGCCCTACTACATAATACTAACTCATAGTCATAATAGAATTGGTCATATTTCTATCATTATGGTTGTTATTGTAACTATTATTGTTGCTGTGTATTTCTCTCTCTCTCTATGGAAACCAGCCCTCAGGTTAGCCAAACTTATTTCAAAGAGAAAACAAAGGCAAAAGTTAAATTATTACCTGTCTGTTGTGAATATCCATCAGTTCGTGTTGCAACTTTGACCTATACCATGCTTTCTGTAGTTGTGTGCACTCACAGTTTTCCACTGCAATGAGGGATTATTATCAGTTTTATCTTCAAATAAAAGTTGTTAAACTAATCTGGGTAAACTGTTATCTTGTGTCTGATTGTTTGACTGCTCCTATTTCTTCTGACTTCATTGTAGCCATGCTGCCTTGTTCCTAAATCTTAGCAGTTCACTTTTAAAAACAGTACCAGAAGGAATAATGGCCGAAACTATAACAATAAGACCCACGTTTTAATAAACTGGACTCGTACTTTGATGTTTGTGCACCATTTACTGAAATAAATGCTTGTGTATACCACACTTGGTAAATAAAGGGTTTGATGACCCTTATTCTGAGTGCAATGAGCAGCCCTGCCTTTTGTCCCACTTTGCTGCCCCTTATTAACACTGAGGCCACATTACCAGCACATCACTGCATTGTCACTTTCTGCAACTCCTTACTGGCCCATTACAGATGAGACAAGTGTGGCTAATACTTACAGATACTGAAAAGGTCAATTTAATGAGAGGTCCAACCTGTTCGGTATCTGACAAAAACTCTTTTCAGTGATTAAACAAAAAATGCGGCAAGAATAAGAAAACAACCAATTTCACTGGTTAATTCCACCATACAGGCGCGAAGCCAGGCCTGGGGCCAAGCTTGACTGGAGGGCATAATGAATACTTAAACAGATGAGTAACTTTGGGCTCTTCCTTTTTCTTTTTAATCGGATACAAATGTAGAAAACGTTTTTCCTTCTCTCTGTTTTGTAAGTGGTTTTAGCATGCTTGTCAAGAGCACCGTTGAGCACATGATTAGGATAATTTGGCAAAGCCTGTGCTTGTAGGCCCATTGTGACACATATGATAGCGAACTGTAGATTTACAATGACAGAAGAACCACATGTGCTGTTGAATTCATGTTTCATAGCACTCTTTTTAATATTAAAATAACAATTTTATAAATATGCTTTGTAGGTCACGTCAAGAGTCAGCAGAAAGAGCCTTGAGGTTAAAGAAGCAGCCTTGTCACTTTCAATCCCAGTTTTATCAAGGAGGGAATAGTGGGTGAATAATGCACTCTCTTGGCCTCGAAAATGACGGCCTTTTTCAACTTGAAGAGCAACTCTGGTTTGTTACAACTTATTTTCATACATTTGGCTTTAATTTGTTAGAAAAAGATTATACTACAATTCATCATGGGTCCACTTGGGTCATTCTAACTGAACTGACCAAGGAGCCACGTCAGGCCAGGTTTTCACATGCTTCCTTAACTGCTGCTTCATCTCCAGGAATTAATGTTGGTGAAAAAAAGTCCTGACTTTATGCTTCCACCAGAAGCTGATGGTTTTAGTTGTTTATGCCATTACATGTACAATTTCTCTGCCTGGGGGTAATTTAAGTTCCATCTCATGTGGTATGGGTTTGGTTGTATGGGTTTAGAGGGAAAAGTCGACTAAAATGTTCCCTGCACTTCAAGGTTCATTTATTTATCATTCTAAAACACAGGGTTGGACAACAAAATGCAAAATGTAGTTCCTTTATGCTACACATAAAACAAAAGTTATGTAAATGAATGAATAATTATATAATAGAAACAAACAATTTTTATGGTGGAGTGTGAAGGATGAATTGAGGAGTCTCTTAGCCTGAGGAGAAAAGCAGCTCTGTAGTCTGTTGGTAAGACAGCGGATACTTCTGTATTGCTTGCCAGGCGGCAGCAGGGTGAACAGACTGTGACTGGGGAATGGATTGCTGCAAGTATCCTTGTGATGACTGAAATGATTTTTGTTTCTGGTGCCTACAGCAATGAATAATGATATTTGTAAAAAAAAAAAAAAAAAAACAATGGTAATGGTCAATGGTCAAAACAACATCCCGGTCACTCTGCACATCTTGCTGTGGTCAGTTTTTATTTGTAACTTTATTCTACCAAAAGTAAAAATTACTGTACACCGTTCACAGTCAGGTCTGTGGATTATCTCAAGCAACTGAACCCCGTTTTTTCTCACATTCTCTTGTTTTTCAATGCTGATACACAAAAGAAATGCACTCCATTGTATTGCGGTGGAGTATCATATATTTTTAATTCGGGGTACATAAAACCAAACTATCCAAATCAATATTTATATTTTACCACTAGAGGT
>NW_023339763.1:5698521-5698888 GCF_004916995.1 Morone saxatilis | reverse complement strand
TTCTTTAGCTCCAACTGTAAAGCTCAAACTACATGACCATATAGCTGTGAGGATCCCAGTGACATACATTTCACTATATGCTGCACATGCAGAGCCCCATGAGGACTTCTGTATTCCTTCCAAAATTATGGTCACATAAACTAAATGCACATGTGAAAAGGTTCACGTATGCAGACGTGCATGTGTAGAATGTACAGAAACACATACAAGTCCTGTTGTCCACAACCCTTTTGGAGTATCAGGGATTTCATTCCACAGGGTAGATTTTTTAAAATAACACTTAGGATCAACGGTGCTTACTTCAGCTGAAGAAGTGTCCTCAGACATGTTTCATTAAAGCCACACAGAACAGATTCTCATCACAGAT
>NW_023339763.1:5696598-5698498 GCF_004916995.1 Morone saxatilis | reverse complement strand
TCTACCTTTTTTTCCTGCTTAGCTTGTGGACCCTGAGGCGATACTTCAGAAGTATAATTAAGTTCTAATCTTTAATGTCACCAAAGCTAACAGGCTCTCTGTTAGCATGGCTTTATTATCTACTAAATGGTTTAATCATAGACCTGATTTAAAGCATATAGAACCAGAGAGGACGTCATCACAGCAAGGCAGAAAAAAACAAACAAAAAAAAACTGAACATCACTGACGTCCCTTGAAGCCGGAGAGAAAGAATCAGCAGAGGAAAAGGAGAGTATGAAAGAGGTGGGAGTGACAATGCCAAGCTCAGAGTCTGGATCGGCACCCCACAGTGATTAAGACGTGTTGGACTAAAACCAGGCAGAGCCAAAATCCTTCCATAGCTTAGAGTTTAGAGTAGGGGAGGGGGTAGGGAGGGAGGTGAGGAAGGAGGTGAACAAACAGGAAGTGTTCAGACGATGGCAGAATTTAGACACAGAAGCACCAATTTGAGAAGTAAAGACTGCAGCATAAAGCAAAAAGAGACTCCTGGGATCAACTTTGCCTGTTTTCACCACATAGAACATGCTTGTTCATATTTAAAGCCCTAAAATCATACTATCACCCATTGTTTTTTTCTTGTTCAAATTAAACTGGACAAGGTAAAAAGTAAATGTAGACTTATATTTTGGATAAAGCAACGTTAAATGATGAATGAAAATGTTAAGTTTTTAAATGGCTTCATTTTACTTGTGTTTGTTAACACCTTATTCACGTGGACACAGTGGATGCACATGTACCTTGAGACATTTCAGAGGTTGGACATTTGCTTATATAAATATCACAGTAACTACAGTATTTGTCCTACCTCCAAAAGTACTATTATTTGTATTTGTTCAGTTTCATCAATTTAGGTAAGAAAAAAGAAAAAATCACTTCCCGATTAATTAAGAGTTAGTTTATTATCCTTTTGAAGTTTTATTTCACTGGAACAGTATAGAGGTGAAGTGCCTTGCTCAAGGGAAAACTAATTTTCTGAACTATTAATTCGCAAGCTGCTTTTATACTTAAGTAATATGGGAGTTATGGTGTGAGCCTAAAAACACATAAATGCACATGGTATTTCAGATACTACCTCGAGACCACAAGAACTGCGATTGGTTAGCTTTGGCTGCTTGTGTTACCTTATATTGTGGGAAGTGTTGATAGTCAAGACAACATTAAGCAAATTGAAGTTGGCTTTCACACTTCTAGCAAAGTCATTTTCTCTACCAACTCTCTGAAGGTGAATTAGAAATGTGAACATGATTACTTTGGCTATTAATGATTGCACAGTAATAGTCTCCAATTCAGCTGAGGCAAACTTCCCCATCATCACTCTGTAAAACAAAGCGCATGAAAGAACAATATCTTTGCCACAAATAATTAAAGTACTATGTGTCATCATATCAAAAAGGCTGGAGCTGAACTATAAATCACTTCCTATTCCAAAGCATATGGTGAGATCCTTTATACACAAGTCCAGTTTCATCCAGGTAGTCTGTGGTTCACACTGGCAAACCATCGTACGTCTACTGATAAACATAACATGTGAAGTTGGCTTTTTAATTGGTGGCTAAAACAGAGGATTCTTGGTTAATTTCTGTTAAACAATTACAGACACAATTACAGTGAATACTAAATATCAGTGCCAGGGTCTACTTCACAGGTTAATGAAAACATAGCTTGTACAAAAGGGATGGAGACTTGAAAAATGAAAAAGGCCTAATGTTTGGGGTTGTGTGAGAGAGGTGTAAAGAGTCCTCTTCGATCAGACCCAGCACAGTGACAGGTCAGCGCTTTGCTGCTCGCCTTTATCCCAGGAGAGAGACAGTGATGCTAAATTGCCTGTCTCTTTTCCTTGCTCGCTCTCTCTCTCTCTCT
>NW_023339763.1:5695393-5696519 GCF_004916995.1 Morone saxatilis | reverse complement strand
CTCTCTCTCTCTCTCTCTTTTATCTCCCTCCCTCTCCCACTCTCTGTGAGAGGCTAACATCTTAATCATAATTGTGTCATGAGCCATAAACACTCATACGCTTGGCTGTGGAGGCAGCCTCGGGGGAAGTAATGGTGCTGAATAATAACAATAACTTTATTTGAAGAGCACTTCTGTAGAAACTTTTCACAGTTTGTTTCTGTTTACATACAATGAAGAGTGATGAGACAGTATCTCAAGTACAATAAGAATCCAATTAAAAACGAAAACATAACATTTTGAGAGATTATACAAATTTCATACAGACTTTCTTAACAATTTTGGCAAATTTCTTTCTCATTTAGTTTACAATACAACATGAGTACTGATTTAAATGGTGCTTTTACTGTAACTGTCTACGTGTTACTTTAGAGAATATCTGAAATGTTAAGATACATTCATGGGAGCTGCTCTTAATGAAACAAACTGGAGTACTTGGATGGTGGAACACTAAGGTACAAAGGCAACTTCAAGGTAAAAAATATAATACTTCATTTCAGTAATTCAGAGAGTTAGCGTCAGAAATATGTCTATGAAGAATTTTCTACACTTTTTTGAGACAAGAAAAATTGATGTATCTCATTGCAGTTACTCCAGAAGATCTCAGGAGAGAACGAGTGTGAGTCTGAGAGAGACAGCAGATAACTCCAAGTCCAAGACGTGCCTGCTGAACTAATGCTATACTTTTATTCAATCCCCACGAGAAACTGTTGAGTTAAAGAGAGTCATAATCTAAAGTTTTGTTCAATTTCCAGACTAGAAATTGTGAGTTGCACGGTACTCTACTGTTGTAGCCTGTTAATTATCTGCTATACCAGTATAGGGGAAACAAGGACTTACTCTATTCAGCTTTTATGTTATACAGTTTACATTTAAAGATCCAGTTGAAACATTTAGGATGATCTATTGGCAGAAATTTCCTATAACATTCATAGATAGGAGAAGTGTCACAGTTGTAACCCTTTTTTATTTTCAACTTAAAGGCAAAGCATTTCAGTTTTAATCAAAGTCAAAGTCAGCTTTATTGTCAATTACTTCACATGCACCAGACATATAAAGTAATCAAGAGGACGTTTCTCACTCTCCC
>NW_023339763.1:5670344-5695293 GCF_004916995.1 Morone saxatilis | reverse complement strand
AATTCTGTAAGATATATTTGAACATTAACAGTGCAAAAGAACATTCAGTGAAAACAGTAAATAGTAAATAGTAAATAGTAAACTTAGTCCTTAGTGGACATGTCTGCTCTTTCTAAGTTAAATCACTGAGTAAACAGATACCACATAATTATATAAAAAATTAAACGGTGCACTGTGTTACAACTGTACCACCGATGCGGAACAATTCACACTGCGGGTCAGTTGCACTTAAATGCAATGGGGACTTGTTTTGGATATGAGCAAAAACAACTTGACATTATTTCTGCATGCATAATTCCTCCTGACATACCTTACAGCAACTTCCACCTAAATAGTGACTGGATGATTATATACCCATGTGCCTTCTTAGGTAGGGAGCAGACTGCGCGATCATAATAAAGTCAACATTTACTTTTGACTTAGTGGGACACAAATAGCATCTCCTGGGTGAAAATCAAACCAACCAAACCAACCAACCCAACCTCCTCTTTATGAGGACTTTGCCACTCCTTATACTATACCAACAGACCCCAATTGACTTGGGGGGACTACTGTCATCCCATAGAAGGGTCACTCCTAGTCTCTCCTCCACACTTGGTTGTGTGAGGGCCTGACCTAATGACTTTGAAAATGTAGCTGCACACACTCTTGGTGGCTAATTGATGAACACTGATATCCAAGAACTAATAGTTTGCTGATGAGACAGTTGTCAGAGAATCGAAGGGACTTGGTGAAAAGGAAACTTAGGTTGATCTTGCATTAAAAAGTTTGCTGTTCAGCAGCTGCCACACTAATTTAGTCAATTTGAAGTCAATTTTAAACAAAAATTTAAAAAAGTCTCAGAGGGATTTACAATCCGTACAAAATACAATACTATCTATCCTCAGACCCTTCATCACATAAAATAAAAACTCCACATAAAACATCTTAAACAAGAGAGAAAGGAAGAACTTTCAGGAGATGCAACAGAGGAGGGATGAACAGCCATGCAATATATTAGAGTAGACTGAAGTACATGGTACTGTAAAATTACAATATGTAAAATCAAAATCAAAATAATATAAGGTAAAAAATAATAGAGTAAAGCTATTTTCATATCTTTATTACGGCAAATGGGACCACTGCTTTAGAGGGAGGCCATTGAGTCTAGTTTTCATTGGATAATTATTTAATAAATGAATCTGCTTTGTACTGCATATAGACTCTTTTTTAACCATTTTGTAAAACACCCTACTTTAGTCCTCGTGTTAGAATATGTTTGTTAAACTTAATCCTGATGCAGTTCCAGGGTGGGGGAAAGTTCTGCTCTGTGCTGTTAGATTAAAGTACTGTTGGCACGAATAAAAAGAACCCTCTCCAGTTGAGAAGTGGTTGGTTCAGTGCCTCTGTCTCAGTCATTTCTCAGTGTTTCCTTGGTATTACACAGGGATTGTCGGTGATCCAGAAAATATCAGACACCTTCTACTGGCTCAGCTGCCCATCCGTTAGCAGGATCTCTCTGCCTATTGGACAAGTCTGTGGGGGATTTTTCAGAGGAAGCTTGTGGATTTTCTGTGGCTCAACCAGATGGCACACAACTTCTCTTTCCAAAACCTCAGTAAATAAATATTAATCTCACAGCCAAAAACAGCTTCCTGGAGACAGATCCTTGGAAGCACGTCTGTGGAGGTTGCTGTGGCCTTCTACATTTCTTCAGCTCAGCAGGGGTCTCTACAAACCAAAAACAATCTATCTGGCTTTAAATCATGGTTCTGTATATCCATAATCCCTCAGTGAAGAACACATTTGCAAATGAGGGTATTCTGTCATTACTGTAGTGTACGACAGAAATAGTAAAAGAGCATAATTAAACTTTCTGTTTGGGCATTTTTTCCATCCAATTAGCAATCATTATCCAAAAGCGTGCAGGCTGCACCTACTATAAAGATATTAATCTCTAGTTTCGGATGTCTGTCCAGTTATGACTGCAGTCTTCAGGGTCTGCATTAATGCTAAGTATTAGCCCTGTGTTGTACATGGATAATTTGGCCATAATCTCACACACAGTAAAGGCTGAAACATGCTTCTCCAGACTGTAAATGAGCAGATGTAAATGAAGTCTCGTCAGCGAAGTTTGCATAGCTGCACTTGTTTAAACATGAGTAGATTTTGTTTTTATTTTCTGTTTCAGACCCACCTCCAAACAATAAGTTTAATCAACCAATCAGCACAACAGCGATCTCTGCCCAAAAATCACTGATATGTTTTCTTAAATCCATCCTAAAGGTACTTTTAGGCTGGATTTCAGGAAAGCTGTTACCAATGTGTCTCCCGCCAACAGATGCTGAATTTCTACTTGTTGAATTAGTGAGTGGCAGCAGGGTGCAGTTTTACAACCGAGTCTACTGGCTACGACCTGTAGCAAACACTGCAAGTCACTGCTACCCACCTGCTCTAATCTCATACCACAGCCCAAAAGAGCTTGTTGTACAGAAGCTTAAAATACAGTATTACAACATGACACAATTAATATAGCAAGTTTTGCTAACTTAGACCATAAGAACATTACTGGCCCAGATTGGATAATCAAACTGATTCGATGTTTCTCCATTTTTAAAATAAATAATAAGTCCCCTGCATAGAATATTCTAAATATAATGTAGTTAACAATAAATAATCAACTGATTTCAGAACCAGCCAAATTTCATGTTCAGAGAACCACAAGGAAATGCAACAGGACATTTCTGGGCCATATAAAAATGTATACGACTAATGGAATCTAAAATGGTTTCACTTCCAGCTGTCTGCAATCAGTCACCCTGGTAACAAACTCATATAATTAAAGGGTGACAGTCCTCAATTCAAAAACTAAAGAAAGAGTCTAAGGCGGAACTTAAAGCAAAGTATCGACCAATATCAACATTCCCTGCAACTGCTGCATGAAAGCACATTTGATTTATTTTTCAAGAGCGCTCTTTTTGAAAATCACTTTTATCTAAAGTGCTTTGGAGTGACACAAGTGCTTTGGTTTTTAGCACAAGTGGGCACAAATAAAGAACCGGCTGACCCTGTAGTGCTGCACAGAAAAAAAAGGAGGAATTCAGTATATAATAAAGGAGATAAGATGCTGTCCAGAAGAGTGCAGCAAAATAAAATAAAGCTTAAGTCTGAAATATAAAATGAAGGACAGTGACACAAAGATTATAAACTAGGTTTGGTACTCAAGAAATAAAAAGAGAAATATTTTAACCAAGGGAAAGTTCTTTGACTTGAAGGGCATCAAAGAAGGAGTGGAAAGAAGGGTCCTTCAGGATCTGAAGATGTTTTAAGATAATAGTGAGATACTTGAGTTGCTGTCTGGAGATTTTATCTTCCTGGGTGACCGTTATCTGAAGTTTTAGTTTATTTAGCTGTCAGATGAAACCAGGTCAAAGGTTATTAGGATTTCCCTGCTTACTTTGAAGCTCTGCAGTTAAAATGTGAGAAGTCCACACAGGTAAAGTGGTAGAGGATTTAGTCAACCTCAGCAGCCAGAAACAGGAAACATGTTACATATTCTATTTCCTGTCCTGTTATCTCACACATGGATGGGAGGAGTTTAAGGCACCCATTAGTCTCTGTCAGTCTCTGAAATATATGTGGTAGCTGCTTAAAAGGAAAAGTGTATCTTTTTTTTAATGAATGTTTTTGTTACGTGCTTGAGAATTAAAGCACTTTGTGTTGATGAGTTTAAATAAAGTTTTAGTCATTATTCTTTCATTTACTTCAGTTCTAACATTAACAAGTAAATGCTAAGCTTTGCCTAAAACAGGACAAAAAAAAAGAACAGTCAGATCATCACAGAGGTTTAAAAACCCAGTTTTGGAGATCAAATAAAGAGTGTGCGCACGTAAAGTGTTGGTTATATATAGACATTATATAGAAAAACTGTGTGTGTGCACTACTACGGCATGGGCTGTAGGTCAAACTTGAACCAGGAAGTTGGTCTGAAAAGTCAAACACTGTGGAACAGAGCTGGGCTGTGTAGCACCTTTAGTGTAGTAACTACTTTGAATTTGCAAGTTACATGACACGCTCCGGTGCCACCTTTTTCCCATACATAATTGTTAAATAAGAAACTGCTTTAAAAGATTTAGAGAAAGCACTGAGCATGACACACATTCCAAAATAACTCATTGTATTGCTCACAGTTTAAGTTAGGTCTTAAAGAGTAAATTATTTTAGAGTAACGAATCAGCCAACTGAGTTGGACAAGAACCCTAAGGCTTATGAGCTCAGGGCCTAAAAACAAAGTGAAGAGCTTTCATTGCAATGAATGGGGCGCCAACTTGGAACATAAAATGCAGTCCTTTTCATAAATCCATTACAAAATTAAATAGATACATAGACGGTAGATGTGTTTTTGCCTGACAGAACATTTGTCCGACAGCTTAAATTATTAGTTACTTTTCAGATTAACTTTTTTCATACCCTTCCTGTCCAGTGAAAACCATATTTTTTGGTCATCACAGATTTTGAAAATTGAAGGTTTCTGATAAACTGAAGAATGAAGTTACTTTTTGGGTTGAGAAAATTCTCCTTCTTCTTAAGATGATTACTTATGTTACTTTTACTTGTAGTGGAGTATTTTTACAGTGTTGTATCAGATCATGAATTATTTTCTAAAACAGTGATGTATAACAGCTTTAAAAGGCACTGACTAGTGATGCATTAGAAGAAAATGCTTAGTATTCTATATACCTAGGGATGCTGTGTCAGACAGGTACGTCAACAGGCCATGCCATCATTCAGTAAGAGCATGGTCACAAATTTTTCACATTGTCTATTTTGTAGAGCGAACAGACTGGTGATAAGATGCAGGTCATGTAACTACATGTTTATTAGGAGCTCAAAATAGGTCAACATCCATAATGTCTAATTCTCCTCGTCAGCCTATCAGAATTTTTCATTTAACGTGCAATTTCATTTTGGATTAAACCCTTTTTGCATTAATTTCCTCGGCCGTCAAGTCACAAGCTGACTGATGGCGGTTTTGACTTCGCTGCACTTCAAACATGATTTCCGGTAAACATCTGTGGTATTTACTGCACACTGCACTCATACACAACATCATCATTATACTGTAGGTGCTTGGCTGTAGTTGTCCATCTTCTTTGATGCACACTAAACATTCATTTGTATGCATGGTACTGCATTGTTTAGGAGTCTGCGACTATTTAGAACAACAATTTTTATGGTAAGTGCCAATCGGTCATGCTGTACTCTCTCAGCGACGTGATGGAGTTAAAAAAAAGAAAACTACAGATAAGTATACAGAGAGAGAAACAGAGAAATGAGAGACAAAAGTGGAAGAGACAGCGAGGGATAAACTGAAAGAGAGAGAGGCGGAAATACCTTGCAAGAACTTGGAGAATGTTAAAAAACAAAAGGGCTGGAGGGGAGAGGAGATGAGACAAGTGAGCATGGGAGAAGGGACCAAGGGACAAAATAAAAGAGACCAAGAGGGAGATATACAGATAGAGGTAGAGGGGAGAAAGATATCTGTGTCTTCCAGAGAAAAGTGGAGAACAAAGAGACCATAACCTTGAAGCTAAAGTTGAAAATGAAAGACAGTTAAATGATAGTTTGGATTCTTTAAAGTCTATCTTAAAGCAACATTATGTAACCTTTCTACCATAAAATCATTTTGATGCTACACTGACTTTTAATAGGGTGAATGGTGCCTCTGTCATTCCCACTCTACACCCCCTATGTCTGTTCTTGCACTATGCATTTTTGGCTCTACAACGAGAAGCACGTAACGCCTTATGGCACACACCACCAACGACCAACTATGTCACTGATTTTGGTGAAACTGTCTCATATTGTATTGAGAATATGATTTCTGTTTTTCTTTCTGATGTCCTCCAGCTGCTCCGCCTGTACTCTCTGCGATTTACAGAGTTTCCTGATGGACAGTAAAGTAAATTGCTGCTAAATGTAGCTGTTAGCTATACAGCTTAGTTAGTCATGCCCATGCTGTCTGAACTGGGTGCTCAGTGAATCAGGGAAGTGGTGCGTTGGCACCACCAGTAAAAGGGAGTTTTAAGGCCTGCTAAGGGGAGGATGGAGACAGGGAGCGATCCCAGAATAGGCACCAAAACCGGACCAAGGTAAGTGGGGAACATAACCGGGCTGAGCAGAAGCAGAGCATGGCAGAGGGAAAGAGACAAAGGAGGACACTGAAGCTAAGTAGAGAAATGAGACTGTACAAGTGGCCGCCAGACAAGGGTAAATCTCAGACTGGCTTTTAGTTGTTGGTGAGAGCTTCATGAAATAAAAGGCTGCAGACAGGCGGTAAGCTGACCTT
Source organism: Morone saxatilis (assembly GCF_004916995.1). NCBI lineage: Eukaryota > Metazoa > Chordata > Actinopteri > Moronidae > Morone > Morone saxatilis. The sequence continues at coordinate 5,688,965 of NW_023339763.1, read as the reverse complement.
CTTGCTGAAAGAAATGATCTATTTTTAAATAGCAAAACTGGCTATGTTTAGGCAACTCAAAGCACTTTGTTAAGGTTAGGCTGGAGTAAGAATGTAGTCTGGGTTAAATACTGAAAGCGTCAGCAGTGACTTGAAACAAAAAGGGTGTGTTAATTTTTCAGTATTCAAGCAAAACTCTTTCCATTAACTGAAGGAATTTTGTTGCCTGAACCTAACCACATGCATGATGTAAAACTTGTCAAACGTCTGCAGTTTTTACATCCACCAACCCCAACCACCTCTCTTTGACTTCTGTATGGTATATGAATATCACACTTTCTGTACTAGTATCCCTTGGAATTATGACCATGCTGGGTAATCCTGCTCCTTACGATGTCCTAGAAAATGAGAATTTTAAAAACACTCGTAAGTAATTGGACATGATCTGGGGTTTTGCAAAAACATCCAGTATTGGCAGTCTTGTCTAGTGACATAGGAGGGAATGGATGTAGCTTAATGGCCACTACAGACCGGAGAAATGATTGTAGCAACCAAGTGCTTAACATTTCATGAGATTTGTATTAAGATAAAAAAAATAATGGTTAGGGCTAGGGTTAGGGTAAGTTCACCTGCAGATACTAACCGATCAGAGGCTTCATTGGCACTGAAAAAATGGATATTGACATAAATACACTGAAATATTTAACTGTAGGGCCACTGAGACACTTCCCTGCACACCCTCATATCACCTCTCTGAAATCCCTCATCGTGTTAAACTGTGGCAGAAATCAGCATAAAAGTCGTGTAAACAGCAAATTAAAGTCAAAATGCCTGAACTGTTAACTTGCCATGCCAACTTGTTACTTTCAGATGTTTCCTGCTAAAGTTTAAGGTCACAAAAAAGTTTTCTGCCATCAGAGCTTGTATTCAGTGTGCAGGATGTTGGTGTCTCTCAACAAGACACCAAGGTAATCACAGCAGCTCAGTTCAAGTAATGAAGAAGTGCAGTGAAATATAAGACACTCAAAGTTGTTGTAGTGTTTATGGATCAAGTTTTTCCTATAATCTGACTAAAATATGTCTCCGAACGCCTCGAGTAGCAGTTAAATCTTCATTGGATTGTATGCATTTTGGGCTATCTGATTGCAATATGAACATTAAGGATGTATTTATTTACAACACCCATATGTTATAAGCACAGAAATACTCAATAAGTAGCCTGGCTTGTATGAACTGTGATTGTTTTTTAATTTCTAATAAGATTTGCCTTGCTTATTTAAAGTTTAGTATATTGTTTTCCTGTTGATACAACTTCCTGTTTAGACTACACTGTTTAACTAACAGTTCTTAAGGAAACAATGCAGAATGTTAATTAATTAAAAAGTATACATAGCAAGAGACAGACAAACAGCCAGAAGGAGAGACAGGAAGAATCTCTGTTTATTCTGTCATACAGGAAGGAAGACGGGAAATAGAGACGTCATAGACAAATGTTGCCCATTTTTGTTTTGTTAAGCTGCAAGTTAGCAAATCAGTGCTTGCTGTGCATTTTCTAAATTTGCAATTGATACTGGAGTTTATGTATTGAGAGTATCTTTTCCACTTTCAATATTTATGTTACATTAAACATAGAGGAAATGTTATATGTTAAATATATGACAAAATCACAATTGTTGAATCCTAAACAAAACCGGCTGATTAATAAATCAACCTGCACAAACCTTGACTGTTCACACTGTGAGCAACATCATCAATTAGCAGATTGAAACCAACAGAAACCCACTTCCATCAAACGCATTCATCTGGGTGTCAGCAACCAATCAAATCTTTTCAGCCAGTGTTATTTGTTTCGACAATTTTGTTGGGAGTGTGTGAAAAGTAGATACGAAGTTGTTTGCAGACCTTACCTCTTTGCAGTTTTAACTCACTGAAGCCCTAAATTATGGGGATTGGAGAGGCTGATCGGGCAAGATTTGGAGAGATCTGAGGGTTATTTTGCTTCGTTAAATACATGATTTTAATGTTTCAAACTTGTGGTTGCAATCACAGAGCTCACACTGTGCACAATCAGCAAGGTAATAAAAAAGCCATTTCTCAGAAAACAAAGCAAATGAAGCCTCTTTATGAAATATGAATCATGGAACACACTCAACACTTGCATGTCTCTGTTACAATTTGAACTGCATTGAGAAAAAGTTAAACTAAATAACTTTCAGTTTCCAGTTTTGAGTATTGATTCATTCCTGTTTGTATTATTTTTTGAGGCACGCTGTACGTAGCCAGAAAAGCTGATTGACCTGTGGAGTCTGATTATATCCGTCTCTCAGTTTGACCGAGGTCTGAGGAAGCTGTAATGATGCGAAAAGACAGCAGGCTCTGCAAGGCCGTCAAAGTAAATAAGAACTCTCCCTCTTAATTGGCTTGCCTGATGGCTGGATCCCACTTTGAAAGAAAGTAAATACTAAGAAGACTCTAAAGGATAGACCATGGTGTCCAGTTGGTTTCACAGAAACCCTCTGTTAATGGTGAGTAAAAACTCACACAGAGATATCACAGACATAATTTCAGCATCCTTGTATCAGTTGCTCTTTTTAAAAGTCACTCTTCTTTTAAGGACTCTATTTACCCCACAGCAAAATGGCCACAAACAACAGGGGTGGGGTCATAATTTTCATGGAAATTACTTTCCAGCGCCATGCCAAGCGGATGTGGGAAGAGGTTGGCTCGGCGCAGCTCAATTCCTGCTCAAAAGTCTAATCCTCAAATTATCACTCACTCAGCAAATCACCCTCTCCTCTGCTGCCTCACTTTTTCTCCCTCTCTTCACCTCCTCTTGTCAGACTCATCTGCCTCTCATTTATCCTTCCAACACCCCCCCACAGCACTATCTATCCATCTGTCTGCAGGAGGGTGGAGGAAATAACAGAAACACTGCATGACAGAAGACTATCTGTAAAATAAATCCCCACAGTTGTTTCAGTAAGTGCTATTATGACTCAAATTTAAACCAGTCAGCTCAATGAAGAATATGTACGTTTTAAAAACAGACAAAAAATGCAAACGTATGTAAAGGGTGGCAAAAGCTGTGATGTCGTACAACAAAAAGGACAATTGAAGGGTACTAGAAGGCATACTAAGTTTTATCATGTGGACTTTTAAACACAAGTGGCTCTGTAGAACCACCACAGATTCCTCTGTTGTTTACATCATGTTCAACCAATATGTGCATGTAGTATGAAAGTAATTAAGCATATCCCTCAAAATGTCAAAACTTTTCCTTCAAAGCTGCATTAACTGATTTTTATTTACACTTGGAGGAGAAAAACATCTACTATATTATTACCTTATAAAGTTGTTATGGCTAATGCATTAGCAATCAATTTGTCCAATTAAACATCCATCAATTGCAATAATCACTCTCCTTTTAGCACTGCTTTGGTCCTTTGTCTGCTGTTTAGAGCTGGGCAGGTTCTATACCGTGGGTTTTGCTGCTGCTTGAAAACAGGGTTGAGAGGAATTCTGACACTGACATATACAGTAAATGTGGCATAAAACCTAAACAATGAGCTTTAAAAGGCTACAAATCTCAGTGATACATCTCTGTAGGTTTTTCACTACAAGTGACTACATTACCTTACAGTCACTTGATTCACTGGTATTAAAAAATATTGATTAGTGGAGCACTATGAAACTGAAATGAAACAAAATCTACTGTTTAAGTCTGTACCATTCAGAAACGGTTTCCATGTCAAGATGTTTCACTTAATGTTGTGCAATTTAGCAGCACCAAAATAAAAAGGTCTGATGAGTCATTCTTTACAATTTTCAAGACTTGGGGTGGATTTATGGTTGCAGAAGGCTGAAGTATGACTGGCCACAAAGCACGTTGCCAGCTGTTAGATATAGTGCTGTGTATGGGCAGCCATATTGCTTAAAAGCTAAAAGGTGGCCTTGATCAGAGTCACATGGGGTCTGTTTCACACTCAGAGCTACTGTAGGGCTACAGTATATACCTATGGGGAACCAGGGTGGCATTGGCTTTGTAGAAACAAACTGTAAGTTAGTCATTTCTTATCTACTTCAACACATTGTGCCTGCAATGCACAGAGTCTGAGTGAATGAGAAACTGAAGATGCGCACTTAACAAAGCTGACTAACCCAAACCGTAATGTACATGGGGTAAAAATTGTACTCAAAAATTGAATAACAATCTACCTCTAATGCATGCCGGACTCTGTAGAGACCATTCATGGATACAAAATTAACAATCCAAGCTCTTACTCAGCAGGTTTCTGACTGAATTAGACTATACCTCGGACAGTCGTTATACATTTTTGCCTCCACTTGCTGCCTTCATTTTTTCTCCACTAAACACTTAAAATAATTACATAATGTGCATTTACATTCATTATAAAGTAGGAATAGCATTACTATAAAACTACTACTATAACCTTTATTTTTCAAGGATTTTTCAGTTTCTGCATCTGCACATGTGGACTAGTGGTGAAAGTAAATAATAGGTTACTAGCAGATGCTGCCTATGCCATTGTGAGGGGTGAAAAACTACCAGCAAACACTGGAAACAATCTCTGTGTGAGCCCACACAAGAAGTGTATTTCAAAAAGCAACAATTTATCACATTTGTTCAAAATACTGGCATATTAATGCTTCTACCTTCTGTCTCTGTGGTACATCACTCTAGGCAACACAGCTGGTGTGTTTTACATGATTCTAAGGTGGGAAAACTTCCCATAATAAGTGTCTCAGTTTTGATTATAAGCAACATGTTGCTTTGGTTGTGTTGTTGTTCTACTGTGGATGCTAGAAGCTCGCAGATTGATTTCCTAATTATAACTCCTTCACCAACTGTATCTACCTATGCTCTCTCCTTTCTTACAGTATGTTCTTTCATTCTTTAACATTTCTTAGCTCTCTTTCTTTCTCATGCTCTGTCAACAAGTTGCAAAAAGCAGTTTCACAGTAACAATGATGATTTTGAAGAAAATTTTAGGAGCGCTAATAACCTCAGCCGACCGGTCTCTGCCTCCCTCCTGTTCAGCGGAGCGGTGAAAGACTCATTGCAGAGATGCTGGTTAGATGCTAAATGTTGATTAGATGAGAAAAAGGCTGATCTTTTGAAGCTTGGCTCTAATGTGCCAAACTGCTGCTGTAAAGATCTGTTGGAAAGGATAAAACCTCCACACTCTCAGCAAACAGCAGACAGCTCTCTGTGGTGGCTGGCAGAGACTGTTGACTTTTGTAGCACTTGTGCTGGAATGTTCTCTTCTGTAGCTCAGTGGGTGGAAACACTGCCAGGGTTACAGAGTCAGAGACAACGTTCTGACATGAACCAATGTTAAAGACCTTTATGGAAGTTAAAATGATGCACAGTCAGCACAGCTTCTGCCTGCATATTTTTGTAATATAGAACCCTGATACAGCATTAATAATATCCTTAAAGCTCATTATTTAGTGTTTTTTTCAAAGAAACATATTAGAAATATCACCTAAGCTCAACAACTAGTGCAACACGGTAGCACAGACTACGAACTGTGTGTTCTCCAAGCACGCCTGCTTTTTCGGTTCATGTAGGACTACAGTGTGTGCAGCAGTACTAAGGGCCAAATGGGTGGCTAAGATGAATATAGATCAGACAGCCAGTCATATTCCTGGTCTCATTGCTCTGAAACAACTGAGCCAATCACAATGAGAAGAGCAGTTAGATGTGTGGTAGAGATAAAATCCAGGTAAAAATCCCTTTTTAGAGAAGATCTGAAAATTGTTCGGTTGAAAATTGGAGCTACGAGCCTTAACTACAGACTATACTGCTACTTGGATGTGATTCACCATTGCTGTATAAATGCTTATGATTTCTTTCGCATGTTTGACTGCCTGTGTCTGTGTTTCTATCTGTCGATATGAGGTAACAGTAGACAGTTGGAAGCTTCTTGCAGGCAGACAGTAAAAAGCCCATGAAGAGACAGGGACAGAGAGTCGGGTTTTGTGGCTGGAAGGTCGGGGGATATTTGGATCTCTGACTCTGTTCCTAATATAACTGTGTGTGGAGCGACAGCTGCTCTGTGTCCTGAAGCAGGTGGGCTGTGTTACATGTCAGAGTCACAGTGGGAGAGAGTGAACTCATGAGTTTCCTGGTTGCACAGGCTACTGGCTGTTGGTGCTAATTTCCTTCCTCGTGTTTTCCTTTGTTTCTAATGAAAGAAAGGCAACTCACATTTTTTTTAAACTTTAAAAAGCTTTAATTACCATAAATCCTGTGGCCCCTGTAAATGAGTAACTTTCACAGTCCACAGACACCCAAAAGATTCCTGAAATGCTCAGCGTAGTCTGATCAGAGTGCTCAGTCTCTGTTGGTTAAAACACAGTATGAAGTTCTGATTTGTAACTTTGATATTCGTGACCATCCTCAGCAAAAAGGGCAGATCTGTTGCATCTCAATAAGTGTAATCAAGCATAGCCAGACTTCTGTCTCGTCACGCTCACGAAGATCTGCAGAAAATCTTGTCAAAAAAACTGGGATAATGAGACCTTTGCAAAACCTGAGGCAGCAATTTTAAGTCTGAAAAGTCTTCTGGAACAGGTACCACTCATTGGTTTTCTGTCTGGATAAAAACAAGTTCTTACTAATGCAATTTTTAAAAGAAACTGAACTCATGTTTTTAAAGCTATTAGAGTAGGAGGTGGGTGGTGCTCTAAAGTGCACAAACCAAAGCAGGCTGATACTAATGACCTCAATAGGTTCGTGAATGGGGAACAAGACAGAAGCAGTGTATGAAGTGTATTTTGGTAAAAATAAAAATGTTTGCATCATACTGATCAAAAGGATGGAGAGTAGATTAAATAGCAGGAGTGCTATGAAAGCTGGTCACAGTTGGAGTCTGTTGTGAATAAAAGCTGACCATAGTCAAGGTTCTTTAAAGCTGCTTTTGAAACCAACAGGAGATAAGTGATTGATACTAAAAAAATTGACCAATTTAACTAATTGCAGTGCTAATCAACATTTAACCAAAGCTATAAACTTGAAACTTGGGATTTCAGTTCAAATGTGTCACAAAATGTAGGACTAACTTAAACTTGACCACTGTGAGACTAAACACTTGACCTGACTTTAGATGTTTTTGCTTTCAAGTCTCAAGTAAAGTCAGTTTTACAGGGAACCAATGTTTGAAAATGATAAAACATAAACAAGACAGCAACAGGCAGATGTTGCAAAGCCACACAATAGGGTGTTTAATGATTTGGCCTATGAAATCAAATGACTTGGTCTCAATTACTAATAGTAATTGCTTTTACCCACTGAGCTACAAGGAGATTGGAGCAAAACAAAATCTCTTCTCCACAACACACACGCCCCTTTCACCACAACGGCGACAGCCAATCCCCCGCACCCACACACCCAGAGCAGAACCAGAGTCAGCGTTGAGGCATGCCCCTCCTCCTCCTCCTCCTCCTCCTCCTCCTCCTCCTCCACAGTCAAACCCTGACAGTAGGCTGCAGTCTGTCCACACTCAACTTCTTGTTACTTATTTATAGCAGCTTGTTCCCCAGAGGGACAAAGTAATTGAAACCAAATGCGTTGCCGGGACTGATAGGGGAAGTAGGGCGGTCAGCCCACCCACCCTTCTTTCTTGCTCTCCTGCGTAGTAGCACAAAGACTAGTAGCAAAAGGTAGAGGTATTAGAGCAAACCAGCCTTGAAATCACTGTTTCTTGCAATTCCATTTTCTGAAAAGAAAAGAAAAGAATGTCCAAAAGCTTTAATTTCTTCCCAACAAATTAATTAATTTAACTGCTTCCGTTTTGGGGTTTCATGGATTTGTGAAGTTTTTTTCTCGGGCAGGCAAGCACAAAGTGGGGAAATAAAAAGACATTCTCCAAACCCAACAACCAGAAGAGAGCCGCAGCTTTAATTTGTTGCTTTCTTTTGGAGGGCAATAAAGTAGCAGCACTCAAAGCTCGGCCCACCTCCCCGCCCACCACAGCCACACCAACAACCAAACTTAATGAGCAGTCCAGTGAAACCAAACTTACCATGGTTTCTCTTCAGGCTTTTCTTCCTGTTTCCTTTTTATCCCCCTCTTTACTTTCCCTCTGGTCTGGGCTCCTGGTGAGTTCTGCTCAAAGTCGTGGAGTGTCAGGCAGATAAAAATGGGATTGAGTTGCTGCTAAGAAGCTGCATGAGGCCTTCACTGACCAAGTCAAAGTCAGGCAGCCACCTCTCTCTTTCTCTCCCCTCCCCGCTCCCTTGCTCTCTTGTCAGCTTTTCCAATAACAAACTGCTCCCCACCTCTTTTGGCCGAGTCCCTGAGCTGTGAGCGGTTTCCTGGATGCTTGGTGGACTCCCGTGACCCGGCTGTCTCCCTCTTTCTTTTTTTTTCCCCTTTCTTTTTTTTTTGCTGCTCTGCCGTGGAGAGTCTTGTTGCTCTAGCCCTCTCTCTCTGAGTTGCAGCCCTGCCTTCCTGCCAGATTTAGAACCAGAGACACATGAGGGCTTCTGGTTTGAAGTTTAAAGAGGCGGGACTTGCCTGAGAGTATTGTGTTGTCATGACGACCCCTCCTTCTCCAGCAGTCAGAGCCCTGCCCCTCCAGTGTTTTAAGAGCAAGTCTATGGGGGAGTGTTTGAGTGTTTTTTGTCCGTGTGTGTTGTGTGAGGCACGGTATATTACACTGAGTCATACAGCAAGACCTGTCTACTGGACCTTACAATGAGTGGATGGAATAATGGCTATGAAAGACTATTCAAAGAACAGTTTTCTTTTTAATTACACATTTGATCCATCAGTGTGAATTTACTTTTTCTTTGATGTCCCATGGGTGAGAGAGTGGGGGTATAGTATAGGAGGAGGTTTAGGTGTTTGTGGACAATGAGTATTTTTGAAAGGGTTTTTTGGGGTTTACATATTTTTTATTCTTTTGTAAAAAAGTTTTTTTTTATTATGTTTTTATTTATCATAATAAATGTTTTTGTATAAACTATTGTTGTATGTTTATAACCATGTTTTAGTAAAAGTGTTCAATTTAATATTGATGACTGTCCTTAATTAGTGTCTTGCAATCATTTTGAGGACTTGCATTATGAATACACTTCCATTTCATCTTTAGCCATTGCACTGCAAGATGCTGTGTAAGTTCATGTGATTGGACCTTCTGGATGATTACACTCGTCCTCCTAGCCTACATTTCCACTGACTCACTGCAGTCTGTAAAATGTATATCCCTTCTTATTACTTGATTGATTTCAACTTCCCAGTCAAGTCCAACCTTTAAGTCTCAAGTAAGTCAAGTCTCAAATTTGCATTTCTCTGATTTAAGTCTAACTGAAATCTCAGGTTAATAGCTTTGCACATTTTGGTGCTCCTATTTGCATCACACACCTGTGACGTGCAAATTTTACAGGTTTTCTATACTGTAGGCCATAATAAAAACACAGAGTATACTTTTAATGTGGTGCTGTGAAAAGTTTGACTCTCCATCTCGACCTATACATTCTGTATGCTGAAATTTTAACTCTTTCAGGCGTTATGAGCCACAAGGCTGAGAGTCATACTGGTATCAAGTGGAAGTGAAGCAAATAATGCTTCATTATTCTCACAAAATACAACTAGTAATTCAACAGCCCAGGATTATACATAATCCTGCCTTCATGGAGGTTACAGTGTTAAGTTTTTGTTGAAACTTTTAGAGAGGTGTTTATTCAACTTCATGGTCATTTTGGAGGTTGTGGTGCTGCATTCTACTGAGAGGTGTTTCTAATATTCCTAATAGTTGGTTGACTGTCATATATAGGCCTTCTTTTATTTATGTATGTACATTTTGCTGTCACTATGGATGCTTTAGGAACTTATTTTTGATGTAACAGCATGGCAGTAAATGAATTATGTCCAAGCTAGAGGGCACGCATGTGCAAGTACACGTGCATGACAGTCAGCATGTGTGCTCAGGAGAGAGTGAAAAAGAGGGAGCGATTTGGAGAATGCAAATTCCTCTCCTCCACTTTAATGTTCTGTGGCCTGACAGCGAGGGAGGAAAAAGCCTCACAAAGCTTCTCCTACAAAGCTCCACTTTCTTTTCTCTCCTCTCCCCTCTTGCCTCCTCTCTTCCTCCCTCCCTTCACAGCCACACTGATCCCATTCTCTCTGCCCGTTTGTTTGTGGTGAGACTGATTTTGTAGGTTAGGGGAATACTTTATGCTTTGATGTTACATCCAGCAGTTTCACAGAGCTGCACCTTTGATAAGGAAAAGCAAGGTGATTTATTATTAAAAGAGGTTAAAAATCCCTTTATATGCCCATAAAATAGGGTTAAGCTGCAGATATGTCCACGCCCCAAATTCACCAACACTTTTTAAGCCTGGTAATTTCAACAATTCTGATTCAGAGTTTTTAGTTTTTCCCTTTAACTCCTACATAAGCCACAAAGAAAATGCAACCACTCTCTCACTAGCAGTGCTGCCTGGAAGAACAAAGAATAATAGCAATCATTGTCTTACAGGCGAAGCCAGTCCTGAATCTTAAGTGGGCAGCCGGGACGAAGCCTGAAGACACCAGGGGAACCTCGCTGTTGTTCCCTGGGCTGTGGCTGGAGCTCCATTTGATGATGTATTAATCAATATATAAAAGGGAAAATCCCTAATAGGCTTCTGGTACGAAAGGAGGAACACAGCAAGGCTCCGTCTAATAATGAAGACCTAGTGTAGGCAAATACGCAGGGGAGGCGAGGCAGAAGATCCCATACACAGATTTTTAAACAAGAGTTTAAAAGAAGATGGAGGAGATAGTGGAGAGTTGGAGTTTATACGCGTGGCAGCTAAGCAGAGCTAATTCGGAGGCAGATAAAAAGATTCATTGTTTGAGTTAAATGTCAGTGGGTGGAGTTTTGATCAAAGTCAAAAGCCTGAAAACTGCTCTATTTCTTTCTTTTTTTTGCTTTCAGAAAGCTGTGTAATTATTTGAATATCTTTGAAGTAAAATAAAAACCTTTCAAACTAAAAATATGGTGACCAGGCAGTCATGTTAAACCAATTGGACTAACAGAAAACACACACCTGCTTGAAGATTTTAACCTCTATCAGGGGCATTGGCTGGACTCCAACAATGGAAAGTACTTCAGCTGTATAGCTTATAACTTATGCTCTGCTCTGTTTACATAGAACTCATACAGACATTGTTTTCATGGATCAGCATAAGAGGATATGTATGGCATTGCTTTTCCCAGTAAAAAATCTTTGAATTTTAAGTGTGGATTCACAAGTGCTTGGCATAGTAACCCAAGAAGATATAAAATGTGTCTTTAATGACAAACTGGATTAAGTAGATAATTATTTGTACCTATAGGAACTACAGCCCCAAGTACCCTGGCCAGGTAATGCCTAGTAAGTAAGATTTCAGGCGCTTTCCACTGATAATACTTGGTCAGACTCACTTTTTAGTGTTTTTACTTTACAACTGTGAAATGGAAGAAAAAAACCGATGGCTCTGGTGATGTCAATTTTTAGTCTGTCATCACCTATACCTCAACATGAAATCTGGCACAAACATCCATGGTACCAAGAGGATGAATCCTAGTGATTTTGGTGATTCCCTAAATCTACCTCTGGCGCCACCAGGAGGTCGATATTTTTGGTTCCGAGTGAAATGTCTCAACGACTGCTGACTGGATTACTATGGAATGTGGTGCAAATGGTCATGATCTTTAAAATGAATGTCATTTTCTCTCTCTCTCTCTCTCTCTTTCCTATCACTCTTCAGCTGATATTGATATTTTCCTCAATGTCTGAGTTTTTAAGCATGGTTCAATCTGCGGTCACTTCCAGAAACTCTGTCCTTCTTAGGATCCGCCTTTCTGATGTTTTATTGTTGCAATTAGATTATTTCTGCCTCTGAGAAATGTTTGTATAATAAATAAACCAATCCGTCTGTTTTTGCAGATTTTCTGTCTGTGTGTAAATCCATGTATGTCTGTATGGATGAGAGAACAACCCCTGTGTTGTCTCACTATGTCTGACTGTTTTTGTTATTGTTTATGTGTGAGCTTTTGATGGAAGGGGATGTTGGACATTACATGCCACTTTTGTTTGTCCATCATTCATCTGTCTGTCAGCTTCAGCTCTTCCATCTGTCTGCACGTCCATCCAGGTATGTCTCTGTACGACATTCCCATAGTGATACATAATGAATGTTGTTAGTTATTATTGTGTTCTTGTGTGAATCATACCTAAGGCAGACAAATCCCCAACCTGTCCCTCTCAGCCTGAGTGTCTGGATTGTTCCCAGCCTGCTTCACTCTGTGTATGAAAATAGCCAATTACGGACCCAGACTGGCCTGGCAACTGGGTTTTAAAGCTGGTCCAAATGCGGGCAACCTTGGTTGAATATGGATTGTGTCACAGATGTCATCATGAATAAATATGGCTATTTATTTCCAACTCAAATTCAAATTGCAGTCTCTCTTGTTTACTCTTTCTGTCTTCCTCCTCCAGGAGTCTGATTCTTCTTTCTGCCTTAAATTAGGTGTAAGCAGTTCTGACACTATTGTGATAAAACAAATCTACCAAAATTCATCAAAAAGGCTATCTTTCTCTCATTTTATCCTCAACATCTCATTGTGCTATCGAAAAGATCAGATGTTGCCAGATCACAGAGGGACACTTAAAAAAAACAACCAAGCGAGGCTGAAGAAGAGGTGATTATCATAATCAGATGCAAATGTTTTGTGGAAATTGACTAAACATCCTAAACATCTCTTGTGGGGCCTTTAGTTTTACTGTTCAATCTTATTTGAGCAGGATGCCAAAGAGGCTGTTTATTCCAAAAGTAAATCCATATTTCCATTTGGAATGAAAATCATTACCTCATATTCCTCGCTCCATATATTTCATGATTCTAAACAGATTATTTTTATAAATAAAGGAGGATCCAGGACCCGCAATAAAACACTCCCGCATTCATGTCCATAAAATGATTTCAGTGAGCCAACTCGTGATTATTTTGTGAATGCTGGGTTTTACTGATATAATATATAGTGGATAGGCCTTATCCGTGTCACTCTCCACAATAATACAACAAGCTCAGCACAGAAGAGAATAGGGAGAGTCAATAATAACTTAAGACTCATAGCCTTCAGGAAGCTAGGTGATTGTGGGGCTTATGAAATGCTATATAAACAGCAGCAGCAGCAGTGGTAACGGTGTTATAATAAATGCAAGAGGCATGTGGGTGAGTGGTTTCAGTTATTCAAGTGAGATGATCAATCCATTAGTCTGAAGGCTCATCAGACTTTAATGCTGTGTTACACAATATTTCTGTATATTACACAGAACTGACTGCATACTAATTTCTACCTAAGTCAATAGTTTAAGATGTTTTCTTAAATAGAAAGGTCCAACATGCTGCTGTTTTGTGTTTTTTAATTCACTATATCCCATCCTACAACATTCAAGAAATATTCTAACTGACTCATAAAGGACAGATGCTGAGTAAATGTATCAATTGGGACTTTACCACTTTTACCTTTTCGGTCACTGAATACTTCTTTAATTTCGCAACTTTCTCAGTGCTGCTGACACAGCTCTAAAACTTCAGCACTTGAAGGAACCGGTCAATTCCACTATTTCATTTTCTTTCAGCGCCTCAAGTTTGTTTTCCTATTAATTAGTCAATTTGAAAGTCACCTTGCCTGAAAACAAAGTCTAGATTGACAAACTGTCACAAGTGGCCACAGCTCACCTGGAGGTAGGGGCAGTGGAAAGTGAAGAAAAGGTGACAATGTTGTCAATGTTTGTGCCTTATATATTTTTTTATTTCTGTAAAACACTGACTAGTGTCATATTAATGATGTTTACTTACTTAATGCATTTGTATTTATGCCTTTGCACTATGGCTAACACGCAATGGCTACAAGTAACAGAGGCTGCATGACATCTTTTGTCAGTAGCTGTCTGATATAAAAACACTCCATTCTATATTATCAATATTTCTTTTATTATGTATGCTACTGTATTATATGCATATTTTTCCCTCTTTCCAGGTTTCATGGTGTTCTGCTCTGCTCTCTGTTTCCTCTTCGTTCATGCTCTCCTCTCTGCCAGGAGGCATGTCTTTCTCTATCAGAGGAAGTGAACTCACTGAAATCACTGAGAGCGATTTGTAATCACTAACAATCAATTAAACTGTCAGTCACCACCAGCCGATGCAAAGCTTGTATACTCTAGTCATATTCCTACCCCGTCATTCGCCTTCAACTTTCTCCAAAACAGAAAACAGTTGCACTCACTTATATGGCTTAGAGAGGATTTTTGCTGTATCACAGCTGACAGAAACCACTTTTATCCATTCTCACAAAACGCTGCTGTGTGCAACAAACCACACTTCTATGTTGCATTTTACAGGATTGCATCAGTAAAGTTTCTCCACATGCAATTTTAATAAGTACAATGGCCTTTCTGCTGGATGTGCAATTGAAGCAGAAATGCTCAGTAAGTAATCATAATAATGTTTATGTCATGAAAGTCCCAGGGAGCGCACCCATACTAAACCACACCAACAAGAAATGCACAGGGTCGCTTAATGGGTCAAGACTGGGATAGAGTCAACTTTATCGTTAAAATATATAGGCTTTTTATGTGCAGTTAGGGGATTTCTAAACATACAGTAAGCTAGAGACCAATTTTAAAAGGACAGTTTGGGCCATACTCAGCTGTACCAAATGTGCATTTAACTTAAACAGTGACTGTTTCCCATTAAATTCTCATTAGCAGCAAAGCTACAATGAACATAGAGCCATTTCATGGCTGCAGAATCAGAGCTGTCGAAGTAATATCTCTAAGCTTTGTGAGAAAGAAAGAAAGAAACCATCCACATGACTGTTTCTAAAACTTTAGACTGAGGGAGAGGATTTGCTAGTGGTTTTTATTTTTTTTCGGTGGAGCCTTCATTCACAAGAAAAATAAAGACTGAGGGCACTTTCAGACTAAAAACAGTCAGGGGGTGTGTTGCTTACGATCCAGGAGGATCAAATAAACTACCAAATAAATGTGATTAAAGGATTATCAGATACCTAAACTGTGGACATTTCTTTTAATCTTTCAGTGACCACAAAGTAAACAGTAGAAAACATGTTGTATATGAATAGGTGCTTGCGTGTATTTGACTGGCTTGGCACCTTTGCAGATGATGTTGCATTGTTGTACAAGCCCAGCATGGTTCAAGTGTTTTGCTAGAGAATCATGCATTTTTTTGCCAGAGCACTCTAAAAGCAGCCTTAACAGCTCCATTATTGGTGAACCCAGAGTTGAGCTCCATCATATGTAACCTAAAGGTAACAAATGTACTGCCCATAAAAGAGTTCATCTAATGCACTCGAACCGACAGGCCTCATGAACTGACTAACCTGTAAAACAGCTCTCAGCTCTCCTGAATTTCATGGCCTTAAAGTTTGAGAGTCTGGGGAAGTTTTGACATTTGGGAGTCAAGAGGGGAGATTCAAATTAAAAGAGACAAGGTGCACATAGAGACAAGCCCAGCAGGTTAATGATCACTGTGCCACCGCCAGGCTCCAGCCATCTGGATAGCTTGTAATAGAAGCTGTTCCTGCTCAACACAAATGAAGCTACAGAGGAGGTATGAGGTAATGTGGTGGCAGCATGGCCAAGAGGTAGGAATCTGGTAAAGGATGCTGATTAAATTTGAGAGTGGGTGTGAGGTACAGTGCCGCGCTTGCTTCCAGATAATTAAGATACGAGCTACAGGTGACAGTGATGCTAACAAGGATGGTGGCATCTTTGCCTCTTTGGGAGCAGAGCCTGCCAGCATGATGGACAGCAAGTCTTTACAGGGTGTCCTTATGGCTCCCAAGACTCCAAGTGTGGCAAAATTAGACACTGAAAAACAAGTTAATACATTGAAAGTCACAGAATGTCACAAAAGAAAATTAACTGATAATTTGACAGCTGGTGTGACTTCTCCATTTGTTGTAAGGTCATGGAACCACAGGCTTGGATCTAGATATCATGTGACGTGCTGCATATTCACCTCCTGTTGTTTCCTCTATCTTCTGTCACAATCTATAAAATGATGGACAGGTGAACTTGTTACTGGAAGGTCTTTTCAAACCTCCTAGTAAAGCCACCTAATTCATACTACTCCATGAAATCAGATGCTTAAGATATGACCAACATTTCCAACCTCCAGTTCAACTCTTTCAATGCCCTATTCAACAAAGGAAAATGCCAAAACTAAAGAGGGTCCAAATATCCCTTTAGTGTCACCAATTTAAAATGTGCAAACTTGATGTATATGGTGTATAATGTTTAACACGTACTTAATGTATGTAGGATAATTGTTTTAAATAGTCAGTCAAGCCACATTGCAAAATATTTATTTTTTAGTGCTATAAACCAAAACTGGCTTCATGATCACATACTGTAGCACAACAAGTGAGACACAAATTTATATATTTTAGTTATGTAAGTGAAAGTGACCCATCCTGATAGGATCATGATAGTTTTCAAATAAAGCCCAAAAGTTACCTTTTATAGATATATGAAGAAACTCTACTTTGACACTTCATTATGAAACAATTATTATTAGCTTAGAATAAGCTTATTGTCTGAACACAAATAATGTATTAACTGCTTGAAGAAGTTGAAGAATCTGGCTAATAAAGACCCAGATATATTTTCTCAGGAGTGGATGGAGAGCAGTCGAGTTAAAAGGAGTGTGAATATTGACTTACACTGCTAATGCTAATATTGCTCTATGTTTTAATAAATAGGTAAATAGGAAAGACTTTTGTGTTTTTCACACATTTTGCATCTAATGTAGTTTCTGCATGGAACAGGAGGGTGATCTGAGGGAGTTGCAATTTGGAACTTCATTGCTAGATGCCACTAAATCCTACACATTGGTCCTGTAAGATTATTTTGTAAAACTTCTTTGCTGACTTTTCGGGTCAGACTTTCTGCACCAAAAATTATTTTCCTTTTTTTTCATTTGGCATCTTCTTGGAAAAATACTATATTGAGTCACTGGGAAGTTCATCAAATCTCCATAAATATTTGAATCTATTTTTGTATTCTAAAGAAGATCTTAAACCCCTCAGGAGCAGCTGCTGAATTTTTAGCTATGTCAGTTTTTTTCGTTCTGTTTCATTCACTAACTTTTCCCTTTCACAGCATCCTTCTTTGGCCATTCCCCCACATTGTTTGAACAGAGACAGAGGAGAAACATATTGCTCCCTATTATACTCTGGCGTTTGGTTTTCCATAGAAAGCAGTGATTGTGTTTTCGTTGGAGCGCGGTGATGTAGATGATGGCTTTGGCAGGCAGCAGACAGGCCTGCTCTGATGAGCTAACACTCAGCTGGAGGAGAATGGTATTGGAAAAGGCATGAAAAATGGTGCAGCGTTTAGCGTCACTTGGCACCACTGCAGTGGGTTCATTGAATCAGAAACGAAGAGGCCGTCTTTGTTGGGTGTGACTGTCGCTGTTGGATGACAGATTGCATTCTGTGTCCTCTCAGGGAAGCACAGAGGATGAGATAATGGCTAAGGAATAAAAGTCTCCCAAACTGTGAAAACAGACAAAATACGGTGACATAAACTGCCAGTTTACAGTGAAATATTCAGCAACACAACAAAAACTGTTAGCAAAAAATAACATCCCTAAGCAGTACATTCACACAATTTCACCCTTACATCCCTGAACATATTGTGTTTGAAAAGCCATATTGATCTGTAAGCAAATGACATTTTTGGCATGAAACATCACTACTTGGCACTTCAGAGAAGAAGCTTAGCCTTAAGAAGTCAATAAACTGGTTTCCACAAGGGTCCAAAAAAGCGCTCACTCCCTCTGACTGGGACATTACTTGATTGCTGTTAATTCCCTCATCTTATTGTCTGGTCATCAAAGGGGATATATCAGTTGAGCTGAACAGTACTTTCAAATCAACAAAATTCGATCTTGTAAGTCACAGAGGTAGCTGTTGGAAAAGAGCTCCAAGTATTTACTTCTTTTCTGCAGTAATTTTGCACCAATTCCTTATCTAATGAGCAAAACAGTCAGTATCTTGTGTCCCCAGTTAGCAGAAAAATACAATCCTTGACGTATTATTGCTTTTTAAAGCTGTTATGGCACATTAGCAAATATCGGCCTATATACATCAAGCAGACACTGAGTAGAATTATCATCCATTTGAAATTGTGTTTGTGTCTAACTGATGAAGCTAAGTCCAATATTCACTCTCCTTAGTACGGTCTCCACCGACTCCTGAGATAAACATCTGGCTATTTAATTGCTAAATTTGCTACTTTCTATACCGAGGTGGTTGCTTTATCTGTCTGTCTTCGGTTTGGTTACGTTAGACAGATAGCATATTTATTTATTTATTTATCTGAACAATTCCCCTTCAGCTAAAGGTAAAGCAATTAAGCAGTAAAAAGTAGGACTCGTGCACTTTGTACAGTTAAACATGTTGAGTTTGCCCTGCAGTGAGACAAGCTGCTGAAGTGGTTAATCTCACTATCACTAATTTCCTCCAGGCAATGTCAAACATAAGGCAAATTAGTGCATGAGCATGCTATCGGAAAATATATATTAACTTTTACTCTGGCAGCTGTAAGACCTGC
>NW_023339763.1:5665160-5670330 GCF_004916995.1 Morone saxatilis | reverse complement strand
CTATGCCTTTCTTAGTCATCTTGACTGGGGAGATAAGGGTTACAATCCTTTAGCAAAGCTTAACTTGAGAGCAAAAGCAGGAGAGGAAGCTTTTATAGGGATCTGCAGCGCATCGCATATCAAGTGCGTTCCACCAAGGGCAACCATGAATAAGAGCACTTTGAAAGAGAATGGAGGAACTTCTCAATCTAAAAGCTCCTGTCAGACCAAACAAACAACAGTCGTCTGCATCAACCCGAATATCACAAGGACTTGCTTTGAATGTATCTGTGACTCTGAAGAACCTTCAGATGAAGCAAAGTGACAGTGACAATTGTCACAGTTTGTCTAAGTCATAAAAAAGAACAAGGTGGAAGGACATGGAAGGAGGGAGAAAAATTAAGAAATTAGAGAAAACTTTTGTCTATTCTTGTCATCTCTACTTTAAATCAGAGCTCAGTAACAGGAATCCACTGTTTTCTGCTGTCTAGACACGCTCAAAGGATGTATCAGCAGAAAGCTGTAAGAGGACACAGAAGAAAAGCATTGGAGGTAATGTTTCAGTGTTTTCGTGGTGGAAAAAGAACGGGGCACCAAATTAGACACTGAATGCTGTGACAAGAAGGACCAGAACATACAGAAGCATGAAAAATCTGCCGTTAGCTCCATGAATGTGTTGCCTCTCTTC
The DNA here is from genome assembly GCF_004916995.1 of Morone saxatilis. Lineage (NCBI taxonomy): Eukaryota > Metazoa > Chordata > Actinopteri > Moronidae > Morone > Morone saxatilis. The sequence goes on along the minus strand of NW_023339763.1, from coordinate 5,669,663 downwards.
CTGAGCATTTTGCCTTCGGCTAAACGTTCCACCTCTTTCCTCATTACAAAACACACTGTTCCACAACACAGCCGTACAGGGCCGACTAGTGCCAACAGTAAACGGTTGTTAAACAGTACGAGGAACATTTATTGTTCTCATTTTTCTAAGCTACATATATTCTTTCCCACAGCACACAGTGCAGGTGGGAGTAATGGAAAAAGGTCAGAGGGGGATGAGGACTGGCATGACGTGTTTAACAAGCAGGGCTTGTACCTGAGCTCCTACAGTTACATGATGAGTGTTCAAAGCAGAGCTGGGAAGCTGTCTATCAGTCCTGCAAAGTGAATGTCAAAGATGTAGTTTTGAAGGCAAATAAATGATGTTAATGTTGAGTGACCTCTGCTGCCAGGTGCACACAATCCTCTAGCAAAGTTTCTAGAATAGCAGAAACATGTATCTTTGCATCTGGTTTAAAAACAGTGTGATCACTGTTAAAAATATAACCTGTGGTTAAATTAGGCAAACCCACAGGAGCCTTCTACCCAGTACCCAAAAATGTCTGAACATGTTGGGAGATATACCAGACTTATCCTATCCTTGGTCCGGGGACAGCACCAAAGCTGCCGTCCATATATGGAGTGATACTTAGATGAATATCTAATAAATAAACAAACAACAGTTTGCTGATGTTATTGTGCTGACCATTATTTCACTAAAACTCAACTTGTACCCTTTATTATTGGTTGCTTCACCTATTATTGTTAATGTTTGATAGAAATTGTGGGGTGGTGGAATGTGTGCTTTATTCGGCTTTTGAAGGAGGGCACGCCAGAAAAAGTTTGACCACTGATATTGATAGAGGGCAACACATGCAATGTACTATACCTAAACATAAATGTCAACAATAGGGGCCTATTATGTAGTTCTTGTTGCTGAGTCACTTCTCCATTCTGCTGTTTAAAATGCATAGTTTGAGGTCTAGCGAAGCTAAGGGCAGATTAGAAAGTCCTAATTAGTCATCCATAATCAGAAATTTCAGTACCATACTAAATAAAGAACTAATTAATTTAGGGTTTACTATCACTCCAAACAATCTATGGACGCTTCTGCAAATAGTTTGTGCTGCTTTTATTCTTTTGGTCATAAACCTTTTTAACCATAAGGCTGTAGCTCCTTTTATTTACAGGCTTTTCATTTAGTCATTACATGTGTCAGCCAGCCATTCCATGTATTGTTATTTTCAGGATAGGTTAGACTATTCTGAAATTTGTACTGTGACTGGCAATACACATTTTCTAGTTTGACTTCTTGGAAAGTATCTTTTGTAAGTGCTAATAGCTATCTAATAAAGAAAAAAGAAAAAAAACATGAAGCTATTATTAATTCCTCATCCATTTTCCACCTGGTGCTTCATCCATACATCCATTTGCCACAGCCACCTATCCTTTAGAGAGTCACAAGGGGGCTAGAGGCTGACCCCAGCTGACATAGGGCAAGAAGCGGGGTACACCATGGACAGATCCCAGGTCAACCACTAAACTGACCCATAGCAACAGACAACCATTCATACTCAGATTCACGCCAATAAAGAATAGAATACAGAAACATGCATTACGAGTGTCTGGCTATTGATAACTAACGATTCTGACAAGGTCAGCTGATAGCACATCTCGACACATCCAGATTGTTTTCTCTCAGCTCTACAGGAAATTGCTTCCACTGACTTGTTGATCATGTTGCTTGCAGTGTAGAGACACAGGATACTATCTTGCACTGTGTTTGCTCAACTTTGAACCAAAATAACACATTTTTTTCATTCCCATCAACCAAAAAAAGAATTACCTACTCCAATTCAATTCTATGAGGTTCACTGAAGTACTTAAAACATAAAATTAGGAAGGGTGTGTTTAAACAACACAAATAAATGGGTGTGAAAGAAAAAATGGTGGGTGAGTCATAAAAGGTAGCTCAATCTGCCTCTTGTGTACGATGAGAAAGCTCCTCAAACAATCCAAGCTGTGACTCTGAAGAAGTCATCAAACTTCACATACAGTTTCTGTGCAAGTAAGAAAATATAATTAACAAACTTCTGTAGACATGATTGAATTTCAACAAATGAAAGCTTCTAATCTTTTACTCTTTATTCAATTTGCACAGATTTCACATTCTAAACTCAGTTATAGGTCCTGTAGAAAGACTGTGGAAAGTTCTCACCTGTGCACACATACTCACGTGCACGCACATTTCAAGGTATATTAACACACACAGAGTGGGACAAATAGACCGAGACGCACAATGCCTGCAAGCTTGCTCTCACACACACATAAACACACATAAACAAACACACACACACACACACACAAACACACAGTACTTTGAATTCCATTTGCCCTGTAAAGCTCCCAAAACTCCTCTTCTTAATTCTTCCCTTCAAAAGCAAAGCCAGGGGAGTAATCCACAATCTCAGGATCTTCTCTTTTTTGCTTCCAAATGCAAATGAAATCCTTGTTCTACAAACGGCTTATTGAACGGCTCAGAGAGGAAGCTGTTGCTTCTCATCGGTTTCCTTCTGAAAGCTGAACGAGAATTTTGATCTATTGCTGAAGCCCCAGACAATCCTGCAATGCTCAAATTTTTTACCTTACAGGAAAGTGAGTCTGATGCACGAAGAGTAATCAAGAGAAAGAGTTCAAAGCTATACCACTTCTTATCTGTCATAATCACAAAGTAGATATTAGTGTCCTCTCTGTATTTGTTGAGACTAAAGGCGAACTGTAAGAGATCATTCTTGACTCTTTTTTTTTTTCAAACATAGCTTTAAATTTACATATTAAAAAGCAACATCTAATTGTGACTCTTTTGGGGGCCAGGTTTTGGTTAACAAAAAGGATAATGTTCTAATCTCACTGCTAATGATCAATAAAGTCGATCTTTAATTGCAGATTTGTAATGTGATGCAAAATCCAGTCCCCTTCATGAAAGTCAGATGTTCTACACGCCCATCCATTTCCCCCTTTCCGCCTTGCTATATAAAGGACACACTTCTTCCTGCATTCGTACTGAATGTTAGTATTGAATAAAAACTGAGATGCAAAACCTTCCAGGATGTAATTCCTTGTGCTAGAAGAAGGAGAATTGTGGATGTTGTGGTAATTTTTTAGTTTAGTTTAGAGAGAGCGCACTCCTGTCATTCACCACCAGTGACTACTGAATAAAGACAAAAGGCCCCTAAATGATGTTACTAAGTGCTGTGGAGTTGAATCACTTTTGCATTTTATCTACTTAAAGTGACAAAATTGACTTTCATTTATATGCAAATGTTGAAATGATTTTAAAGATTACTGCATTTACATATCAGACCTCTTTAACACATGTCATTAAAATGCATTTCATATCAGGTTGATTTAAAAGGACTCCAGCGCAGATTAAAACACCTCTTCTCTTGAGATCAGATAGCTTTTATCAAACACAGACTGCTGTGCTGGCCACAATCACAAAAATGCATTTCGCGACTCATTTCTTATAAGCTGAGAATTGCACTGAATGCATTAAATTGCATTGAGCTGAAGTGAACTGAGTCGAATAGAATCAACCTGAACTTACTTGCACTGGAGTGAACTGGAGTGCCATTGAATTTGCCATCTATTGAAAGGAACTTAACATAGAAAGAGTACAGACCTGTGCTGCCGGCTGCTGATAAGCGTAGCACTGTGTGTGTGTGTATGTAAGCCTTGTATCTGCTGTTTGATTAGTGTTGTTGGGATTGTTGCTACTGAATGTCAGACACTTCCATGCGACGCACCGTTTGGCAGATGCAGACTGAGCAACCTGTCAGCACTGGCAGTCAAGCAGCTGAGCTGTGAGTTGTATTTGTATGTGAGTATTTGTGTGTTGAGTGTGAATACAATGCTTTCGTACTCAATTGTAATGTAAACACTATCAAACTTGGACCTTTTTAAGTACTACAGAGAAAGGCAGTATAGAACAATGGAAGGACGAGCAAATGCTTTGACTGAATATTCTACCCATTATACTGCACCAGTCCATAGAGAACATTGAAAATATCAACTGCCAATCATGGAATACACACTTGTCTTATTGTTTTTAGAAATAAATAATATATTAAACCAACATGCCCCCACATCTTTTGTCATAATTGTTTACTAAAATGTAAAAAATACATTTTAAAAAATGCTCTCAAATGTTCCCAAATTGCTGGTTTTGTCTGAACATTTCAAAACCCAAAGATATTTAATTGAAAATTATCAAAAACTTTTTGCACAGAGGCAAAGGACCTTCCTCAGACTGTGCCACAGAATGGTGCCACAAAGCTGAAGGCAAAATCATCAAATACAGAATATTATGCTGTAGCATCGTAAGATTTATGGATTAATGGATTCATCTTAATATTTTTAAACATTATGTCCGAGTACGCAGAGGAGAAAGCATGTTTGTTGTTTTTATGATACACACCAATTGTCATGATCTGCTCCTGGCTTTCCATCCTACTGCCAGCTCTGC
>NW_023339763.1:5663592-5665101 GCF_004916995.1 Morone saxatilis | reverse complement strand
TGTACTTCCTGATCACCTGCCTGCCTATCAGGCTACACCTTCTGGCGCTACCTGGACAGGCACATACTGCTCTCCTCAAGTCTGTGACCGCTTACAGCTGCCGGCCACCAACACAGCACCGCACGGCCTGCCCTCCTGCCTAACCAGTTGGCCAGAGGTCTGGCTCTCACCCGTGACCTGCCCCCCTTAAGGTTGGAGAAACGCAAGCTGGCTCCCAAGGCTTTGTTGGGCCCTTTCCCCATCGGGCTCGCATCTCATCAACCCAGAGGCGGCTACGTTTCGGCTTCCCCGTCCATGAGTATCCACCCGGCGCCCATCTGTCTCCAGGAGTTCTAGCCAGTCCCAGAGAACAGTCTCTGCGTTCCTCCCATGCCATCTTTCCGCCTCCTCAGCTCGGTTGATGGCGTCCTGTGTTACACTGTCCAGGGGGGCCCTCCTTCGCTCCTCATCCCCGTGGACGTGGAATCAGTAATCTTGGTGGATCTGGGCAGGGGTACGGTCCGGAAGGAGCGTTCCTGCCCAACGGTTCCGCTCGGTTCATTGTGGACCCTCAGTCCATTTGACTTTCAAACTGCTCTGAATCCTGGACCACGCCTGGCCCATTCCTCACTTCCGCCTTCTGCGGGCCCATCTGCTGATAACCCCTCTCTGACCCTCTGGTGGGGGCGCGGCACCGATGGTTGGCTTCCCCTCTTCTGCTCATCTTCCTCTTCTTCTGTGGGGGAGGACGTGGACTCTCTGCCTCTGAGGAGTCTTTGTTGGATTTCCCTCCCCGGAGTCTCTGCTAGAAAGTCTGACTGTTTTGGCTAGCTCAGGTTGTGGTAACTATTCTTGTGTACCATGCTGTGATTTTTAAACTCTGTTTGGACAGTAAACTGCTTGAACTTTCCAACGCTGGCTTCTCAGTCTGTGCTTGTTCTTGGCGCTTCCAACTCACGGCTCATTACAGGCCAACCATTGAAAAATAATAAAAGCTTCAGAGCTGTGTCCAACAAATCTCTTAGCAAGACCTCCATTCTGGAATCTATTATAGAGACTTCTGTTAAGAATCTAACACTAATTAAGAATTACACTATGATAACCAGACATGCGCACTCTCCTCCGAGTAACAGCTCGTCACAGGAGCGGATCTCATTACAAGACAAGCCTGCCTCACAATGACTGCTTAACTTACAGATGTTGAAGAGGAGTTAGGAATGTTAGTTGCTAGAATCAAGATAAATAATTGTAAAAAAACAAAACAAAACAAGAAAAGGATCACACTTGTGTTTCTTTAAGGTAAAACATAATACTCATTTACCTATCAAGCAAGAAAGGCTGCATGCTCATAATTGTGATTAAACAACTTCAAGTCTTTACTACGCATAGCAGAAAAGTGTTATACCTAGACAGTGCCAATGAAAAGATTTGTGGACAAGAAATGGGCATATAAAATCTATCCTAAAACTAACTTAAAGTCAGGACAAGGACTTGAGGACAGGACTGATGTGAGGCCTCATCTGTTCTTTA
>NW_023339763.1:5639382-5663581 GCF_004916995.1 Morone saxatilis | reverse complement strand
TTATGGGTTGCTGTTTAAATTACAGGATGTCCCTCATATGCAAATAGCAAGTTAGATCATAGATATCTTCTGCTGTATTCCTTCCTTGGACCAATAACTATAATCTTGAGTTTCTCTTGTTCAGGTGAATCATCAGTATCAATGGCGATATAAAGTTGGGTATCATCTGCATAGCAATAGCTAATGGATGATGACCTGTGGTGTTAAAAAAAAAAAAAGAGAATAGTAGTGGACCCAGAATTGAAAAATGTTACCATCCAGGTTGAACATTCATTGGGATCAAGACATAACTGGGTCTGATTGGAAACCAGACTGGAACTTGTTAAACAAGCTGTTTTGTTAGTTCTCTTTGTCAGTTGTATGCAAACAGATTATTTTGCCAAGAAACACCAAGTTGGGAAATAAGACTAGTGGTGTACAACTGCTGTTGTACCACGCACGGTACATTCTCCACTATTACTCTTCTAAAAATATGTAGAAAACATCGAGTCTTCAAGAAAGGGTTAAAAACCATTCACCAGATTTACCCACAGACAGCCAGAAACATGTCGTGTTTGCCCCAATTACGCCTCGTTCGTTGCCTGAGCAGCTGTCTACGGTGCGTGACAGCTGTGTCTGACACACGCGCGGCGTTCACACCAAGAGCGTGTCAGCTCCGGCTGCTGCAGAGCTGCTGCTGTCAGCCCTGTTTCCCTATACACTTTTCCCTGTATAATTGTTGGATCATTTAATTTACAATGCCATGTAGTCTAAACTTAAATGTGAAGAGTGGTAGAGAGAGAGTATATACACCTCACTACCCCAAATTCTTTCACAAGCGAATTTGCGTTAAATAAAAGATTACTACAGTCTCTAATATTTTAACATTGCCACCGAAATAAAAATCAAGATGTTCACGCCACGCAGACACAGGCAGTGTGGACAAGCTGTTATTTTGCGCAGCAGAATTTTGCCACTAGTAAAAACATTCTGATCATTTTAGTGGTTCTCATACAAAAAGCTGCTGGTTGCAACTTAAGCATAATGCATGGAAAAAAAGAAGCAAAACAAAAGCTCTCCTCAGGCCTTATGAGCATATTAAAGTCCACCTTTAAAGCTTCACCTTTAAAGCTTCACCTCATCCCTGAGCCTCTTCGCTCTGCCACGACTAAGTCTAATCCTGCACGTCATCATTGGGATAGCATTACTTGGCCACAGTTTGGCGCAAACATTTCATTAAATACTTGACAGACATTACACTCTGCAGTTGTCCCTGAGCAGAGCCAAGACTCTGGCTCCGTTATCTAACATTTAAACCACAGTTTAAATAATGTAATGGCGATGGAGGGATGAGGGCCAGGGTTAGGGAGAGGTGGATCTGATAAGTGAGCGGCTGCCCATCAGCAGAAAATGATCATGGATGAAACTCTCAGCGAAAACGAAACAGGTCTTCAATGTACAACAAGGCAAGACATTGGAGTGCAGAGGGAAGTCACGTCACGTCCAACCACTCAACTGTAGCGAGAGGAGTGTGTGTCAGAGAGAGAGTGTGTCTGTGTGTATGTATAATCACACATTTTCTCTCTAACTTGGTGGTTATGTCTTGCAGAGGAAAGTGCGGGAAAGACCGGATTTGAAGTACTGCAGTGGCTCGTTTCACTCTGCAGCTATGTTTGAGTTTGTGATCCACAGCGAGAGGAAGTACTTTAACAGATCACATAGAGAGTAGTGAAGGACAGGAATATGAGCTTCAGAGACAGACAAGACAGCTAATAAATGTTTGAACTGTAGGACTCCAGAATCAAGGAAATTACATTCACAGGACTATTTTCTACACTGTTAGTAATTATATTTTCTTTGTCATTTTTTTCAACTCGTGGGTGGATAAAAATACCTTGACCTCCATGAGCCATCCTGTGGAAATAACAGGAAAAAAAAAGAACTGGCTTAAAGTATAACCTATGCAATTGGACATGGAAAAATAAAATCCTTTAGGACACTTTGAGGAAATAACAGGTTCTTTGATCAATTAAACAAAAATTACACATTAGGCCTACTTTTGTTTTTTTTCTTTTATGTGTTGATGTTGCAGTGGGAGGAAAGGCCACTAAAGACTTCAATGACAGACACAAACAAGCACATCCATGGTCACATGTAAACATCACCGTACTGAAACCAGACATCGATTTTTACAGTTTTTCTGTCTGAGTTGAATCGATTGCTAGCTACTTTAATTTACCAAGGATCCTTGTTTTTCTCATCTTTTGTTCTTTCAGCTGTAGGGTTTAATCTCTTCAGTGGTCTCTTATGTATAATGTACACAGTGCCTGCTTGAAGCCCCAAATTGGTCCCCGAGACTCATGTCATCATGTAGCTTCTTGGTAGACTGAACTCCCACCTAATGAGGACTTTAAGTTCATTTCAACTCAATCTGCTGATGAGGGCTGTGTGATATGGTCAAAATCTCCAGAGCAGATACTAAGTGGACCTTTTTGTGAGATTGTTTTATCAACCAAATAAAACCCTTTAATTAGCATGTTGACTTAACACACGCTTGAGTTCCGCCATGCAAGGCTCTGGAGCGCTGTACTACCTGAGCATATCTCCCTAATTTCTCTGTTACCTACTGTGCATGTTATACATGTTATAACAATGGATAAGTTCCTTACAGCCTAAAACACAGTTAGATAAACTTTTAGGAGGTGTTCTACTTGGGCATCTAGAGATATTACAGACAATAAATTTAGTGATCAAGCAGCAGGTCCTGGGGGAAGAATGGGAAGTAGAGCATAGTGTGGTCAGTAAAGTCATCCTCTTTGCAAAAGTTCAGTGTAGTTTCGAACTAACACACTACACTGCAGAGCTTATAAAGATCTTATTTCTCTCCACAACTGACGGGACAATCTCCAGCGGCCTCATTACCAATATCATATAAATACATAGCCTGGGACCTTGATTTGTTCAATAATTCAGCTGCTGCTTCTCCGCTCCCTCAGACTGCTGCTGCCGAAGGCAAGTCTGGAGGATGGTGTTAATACTGAACGGGGAACACAACTCCTGTGTGTTTGTGTGTGAGTAATAGCATTGGGCAATTGGATGAATACATTAGGAATCACCACTGGACTAAATCCACTGCCGGTGGAAACTCCTTTGGTTATACAATGTTTTTTTTTTTTTTTTTTACTTCAATTACCTGAACATTTGGATATTTAAAAAGTCAAAGTAGTGCAACACTCTCATGGTTTTTCACATTGACAAACAATGATGGGACTCTTCCAGAAAGTCTGCCATCACATTTATTGAGACCATAGTTGTTTTAGTTTTGGAAGAGCATTACACAGTCTGATTAATTGTTTTATACCTAATGAGATGAAATTTACTAACACAAGTTACAGCTATATTATATTTTTGGGTATCTAGAGGTTGAAAAAAACACACACAACAAACTAATGGGCACACAAACCTGACATATCACCTCATAAAGTTATGGATAACCTGTTAGCAAACACTTTACTTATGCATGGAAACATCTTTGTATCCAACTTATGAACTTGAACTTATGTCCAATGTTTATTCTCCTATAGTTCTAGTTCAGTCTCGATCAACTCCTGAAAAAAATATCTGATTTTACTTTATCTGTCTAATGTTTGGTGCTGGGAAGTTAGTGTACAGTCAGTTTATTGCTCATTAAAAAATACGTTTATTATCAGAAAACAGATGACAAAGTGCTATTGTTAAAACATATTATGGTGCATGGGGACATTATAAAGCTGTGTTGTCAGGAATCAAACCCAGCGAACAAGCAATAAATAAACCTTATACATTTGGAAGATGGATCATTTGAATTCAGCAGCAGCTTACTTTTATGTCTCTGTCAGAGATTCCCTGCAGCACTTCAACAGCAATACAGAAGCATTTTCAAAACAATGTGGGCTTGTGACTGTGCTACATCATAACAAATACCATGTCTTTGACAAAACACAAAACACACCTAATAATCCCCTGTGATGGATTGACTACACAAAGCCAGTTTTAAGTCTCTGCATGTTTATATTGCATTGAAGTGAAGTGAAACTAGTTTGAATGAGAGTTTGGATAAATGCATTCATCTACACAGAAAGCTGTGGTAAGTTCTGGAAAATGGTCAGCGTTATTGTAAACATAGAAAATGTGCAGGCAATGGGTTCAAACATACAAAACCATCTGCATTGGCCATTAAAATGTAAAGATGTTTACAGTATAGCCTGGAGTGAATACACCAGCTGCAGGCTAGTGTGTCGTGACTCCAATGTTCAGCACATCGTGTTTCTGTACGTGTAGGGAAGGAATCAGGTGAGGAACAGAAATACAGGGGAGTAAGGAGTAAGAAGGAAAAAGATAAAAAGCTACTAGAGCCTTCCAGGCAATTCATTAATTCTACCATCTGTATGTTTCATGTGAAATCAGGACGTCTCTCTGAATATGTCTTTTTATCTGTTCTGTGCATGTGTGTGTGTTCTTATTGAAAACATCATGTGTGTCTGGATGTATTTAAAGTTCTACAGGGTTTTGTTTCCTTTTTGCAGAGTTTAGTGGCAAATGTGAATAATTCATAATCTTTATCGACCTCTGTTAGCGACCAATAGGAACTACAGCAACATCGATTGAACCTCTCTTGTATTACTTGTACTAAACCTTCTCACCTCTCATCATCCTCTGGGGTAATAGTGCAGCACCCCAAAATATATATAAGCAATGAAATCACAGCAAGAAAGATGCCGCTTTCTGTTTGGAACAGAGATCGGACACCAACTTTCCTTCTTGATTGTTTTTTTCTACCGTGACCCTTATTTTACTGTAGTAAAGTTTCACAAATACTTACAAATGTATGCTTAAGCACTGGGTTTCAGATAAGTTCTCATCATAGTGCTCAGAGTGGTGCATTCATGTGCTGTTGAAAGCTCACAACCAAAGTATAATGTGATGACAGATACATGAATCAGAGACAAATTAATTTTAAAGGAACTATAGACATGGTAAAAGCATTTTTTTTTTCCAGATGCCACCAGTTTCCCTTCTTCCATCGATCAAGCGTGGGCCATTTCCCCAACAAGATGTGCATACTATACTTAACTGCAGCAATCCCTGTATTTATCTGTGTTTTATTTACTTTTTTTTATATCAATAATTGGACTGAATAATTGATATGGACTCTTGAACTTATATAAGCTAGAAACAATCATGCATTAGCCAGCAACTACAGCGTGTTAAGCAAGCTGTTGCTAGCTGAACAAAAAAATGTAAGCATCATTGTGTAAGATTTAACAGGATGTAGTGGTGTAGTTGCAGATTACAACCCCCTCAGGTCACCCTCCCTTTCTAAGCATGTAGGATAGACTATGGTGGCCACGAAGCTCGAGAAAAACATGAAAGGTCCTATCATGAGCCAGTGTTTGGTTTGTCCGTTCTGGGCTACTGTAGAAACATGCAACATGGCTCTGTCTGTGCAAGAGGATAAAAACAGCCCATTCTAAGGTAAGGAAACACAAACATTATTATTTTCAGATGATTATACACTGATGAAAACATATTTTTAATATTATATTAAATTTCTGCCAATAGATCATCTTAAATGTTACACACTGGACCTTTAACACAGTTTGTAAAGGAGATGTATTTGTACCACTAACTGTTATCTCATGACTGAAAACTATGCCTCTTTGTGGAGCAGTTTCTACTCCAACAGAGCAGGTTGATTTAACATTGGATGATGTAACATTTCATAACTTTCTCCATGTTGGAGTCTTTGGCTTGTAGTTCCCTAAAAGGCACTTCACCATAAGTTCACCAAAGTTAAACTATAGTCGAAAAGTTCAGTGTGGATTTTTTTTTTTCCTGTGCAAGTGAATCAACTTATCTTGACAAATCCATTAAAATGAAATAATTTCAGCCTTAAAGCATTGTATGAACTATATATGCACTCGACCAAAATGACAGACACAATGCGCTACTGTTAATATAAAGTCATGTGTTCGTGTTCATATAGATATTGATAAAAACAATTCACTTAATAGACTGCTTATTTATGTTATTTTCTATTCCTCATTTAACCCCCCACTGAAAGTAAAAGTACTGTTTTTCTTCAGTGTTCTATTTTTTTTCTTCAGATATGTACTGTAGCTAGAGCTGTTGCTGTAGTTTGTTTCAGCAGATTTCTTCGTAATTAAAAACAATTAATTAACCACTAACACGTTCTTGACATATTTCAGAGCAGATGATTGCCCACAGAGCAGCAGCAGCAGCAGCAACCCGTCTTCTTATTGTTTCAACATAACAGAAATAGAGAGATAATGTTCAAGTACAAAAACTCAGTGAATAGATTTTCCTGTTCAACATCTTGTGTGAAGTAATGTTGATGGCCTCTTGTAGAGCCAAAGCTTATTAAAGCTTGTGTCAAAGAGGCCTCCTCTCGTCAGCAGCAGGATAGCTGTTGAGGCCGCCTGAGTTTAACGGATCCACAGACATGCAGTTCCCTGCTGCACTTTTTTTTCTTCTTTTCCTTTAGCAATACAGACATTTCTGGCTTGCCATGTGGCACCTGGTTTAGTTTTTTGGGATGAAACAAAGCTGCTGAGATAAAACTCTAGTGACATTGACATGAAATTAAATTGACTTCAAATTTTTAGAGATCTAAACCACAATATTTGCATGGATCCTCAAATTGATCATCAAAAGTGGTTTAAAGTTAGCATTTATATGTATGTTTTTCATATCATAGATTTTAAAATGAATTATGCACAAGTAGATTCATGCACAGCTTCCTCCAGAAACTCAAAGTAAAAGCATTCAAAGCTGGAGCTGAATGAGCCTGAGACCCTCCTGGCAACTGTTAATTAAGACTCTTGTGGCAAACTCAATAATGAGCTGTCTTTTACATGGTCAAGAGTTAATATATGTAATACTGCTTAATGAAGCACTCATCCTCTTGCCTTTCTCAGTGCACATTTTATTCTGCTATACTTCTCAAAGATTTATACATATAATATGATAATTAAAAGCATGGAGTCTGGACAGAGAAATACTTATGTGCTTTATCAGGTTTGAATTATAACCAGTGAATCAAGTTAAAGGAGGGATTGGTTTGTTTTTTGAAGTAAAAAGGATAATGTGTTCTGAGTGCTGGTGTTGCATCTGTCCGGGTTGACCATATTTTCTATTGGGTCATGTTATATTCAAGTCTTTCTGTGTCTGATTCTCCTCGGGTCCCTTTCAGGTTGGATTGGTTTTCAGTTGGTTTTCCAAACATCAAAAAAACGTACTTTCATGACTTTGAATTAAAGAGAACTGACATTAATTAAATCGACAATGAAATGGGAACTGCAAATTAATTATGAAATGGAATATGACAGGAGTGATGGAATAACAAAAATTTCAAAATATATCTGCTTTTGTATTCTAACATTAAGTACTAATTCATTATTGAAACACAGAATACGGATAGATAAATAAAGTTATTATATTAGAAATTGTCAAATTTAATTTTAATTTTTTTTAACTTACAGTTTTTCATGCTTCATTTGAATGCTAATGTTATTAAAGAGTTCTTCCAGGCAAATTAGTATTAAACTTCGATAATGTTAAAAGCAACTCTAAAGCATCTCTCCCTCGATCTTCCCTCCCTTTTAATGACCAGGTTTTTCTAACCTCACTACAATTTGTATGACTTTATGTTAAAAAGTATCAAACCCATTTCATGATTACTCTCAAGGTTAGTTTTTCTGACTTGACAAATCTCCTCCAGAGCCGTTCACGTCAGAATACAGATCGAGCCACAAAGAATTGCCAGTTGGTCCGCGACAAGTCCATGACATACCCTTTAATGGAAATATCCGGCTGGCAGCCAGTGCGGGAATTAGCTGGAATGGCTGGTAATGCACAACTGTTTTCACAGGTTTGGTTTGACTTTTTGACAAGTAACCTGATCTCCATGTGTAAAATTGGTTAAGTGCCCCTTTAATCACTTAATAATTGTTTGTTTTAGCTAAGTGATTATAATTAAGCACGGGAAGTCTATAATGTTTTTTAGTCACACCTTCCAGAATTCACAAGAGGCAATCCTTCTTTATTTATTTTTAAAAAAGCACTCTTGCAGGACCAGGGGCCAAGCTTATTCAGATTTTTTGGGCAACTCCTGACTCACTTTGCATCAAAGATCTCCACTCTTTGTTCTGTCTCTAGGGAGCAACACATGGTCAAAGACAATCAGGCTGCCATGACAACGGTTTGGCACCTAGCAGCACCACAGCCCTGTCTTTACTGACTGAGCACCTCGCTGTTTTATAGCATCAGATTTACACTCCAAGACACATTTGCACATCTGAGCAGTTCAACCTGCTTGTGTTGAGCAATTAGAGGTTCAAGTGCCATTTACAGTGGTTGTTAAAAAGATGAAGGGTACAGCTTTTTTGGCTAAACTTACATCCCAACATGAAACCTTCCACCAGTTGATTGGACCACTTATTTTTTTCATAATTGAAAAATGTGTCAGCTCTAACAACATTTACAAAATGAAGCATGAACAGCTATCACATTCATGTTGAGAACATTTAGTTTAAATAGTTGTTGATTGCTTGTGCTTCTTGCCCCATCTGACCTATTTTTAGCGATGCTGTCGAGTTCTCAGATCTCATAAATTAGTAGGGTGAGCACAAGTGTTATTGTAACTGACAAAATGATGGCTTGTGCTAATAAAATAAAACTTAATTTTGTAATAAACTAATTTGCCTTGCAGGTTTAGAGAGGCAACAATGTCAACACTCCCCAATGTTTGCAGATTGGTTTTGGGAATTTGGGAATTTTGCTTTCTTGGAATTAGATTGATGATAGAAAGACTGAAGCAACTCCTATATCTGTAAGGCAAATGCAGCGATAGCAAGAAGACCAAGCTGAATATTCTTACTCAAAGATGATGTGATGTGTCATAGCTTGTTTGTTCCTAACTCCGATATTCAGTTCAAAACCAGCTGGCCACGTCTTTGTCTCCTCCTGAAGGCACCAGAAGAGAATAGAAGTAATGATGCAGATGCTGTTCCAGTTTTTGTTTATTGAGCTGGCTTCTCGATGATCCGTCATGATCAAGTGACCTGAAACCAGGAATGTGAAGATGCAGACTCCGGACTGCAAAATCCTTTATCCCTCATGTGATCAATTATTATTATTTTTTTTTTTCACTATTGAAGCCGTCTCATTAGCTCTTTTTTTGTCAATTCCCACTGGCTTCTATTTGTCATCTCTTCACCTCTTCTCTTTTCACTCCATCCTGTGCTGCCTGGTTTTCATTCATCACCATCAAAACTCTTCCCTCCGTTCAGTCTGAATGTGTCTTGTAAAGCCCTGCTTCATACTTGCTTTTTGCCTCCCTTTCTGCGTCTTGTTCACCAACCCCATCATAAGTCCTTCCCTCTTCACTCTTTCACTTTCCCTTTTCATCAGATGACTTCTCTCCTCTCTACTTCCCATCTCATCCCTCCTAGCTCTGCATCTTTTCTATCCTCTACCCTTTTACCACCTCCTTCATGTCTTTGCTCTATTCATCCTTCCCCTCCTCTTTTCTTTACCTGCTCCATCCCACTTTCTCCTGATCTCCTCTCTCGTTTTCACATCCTTTCTGTCGGTGATTTGCTTTCACTCTTTGTCCTTCACCCCTTTCCTCCTCATCTCTTTGCTTAACTCTCTCTTTCTTTGTCTCTCTCTCTCTCTTTCTCTCTCTCAGTTTTGTTCTGTCCTTCGCCTGCCTCCCCTTCTAATCTCCTGTTTTCTTACTCATCTATTCTACCTTCTCCTCCCTCCCTCCCTCTGTTGCCAGGCCGTTTCCGATGGCAACATGACCACAGAGAAGAGTTAGAGATTGTGACAGAGCCTGGTCGACAGTGCAGTGCAGTAAATCCCCGGCTGACCTCCCACTGCATTTAAATTCTGTAATCTAGTGACAAAAGGAATGAGGCGATGAGCTGGTGCCTTATGGGAAAGGTCAAATTGCTAACTAATCTGCCCTCTTCCTCTGCCAGACATCCCTCGATACTGCTCTCCGCTCTGTAAAAATCCCACTGTGTCATTGCACTCATGTCTGGAGGTCACTGTACTCCGCCGAGCGACCTCACAAGTTTTGTGTAGCAATTAATTACCGTCACCGTGGCCGGCACATATGGGCCTATTATCATAAGGCCTCCTGGGAGGATATTTCCTGCAACCATTATTCTGTGGGAAGTGACAGGGAACGTTTTAAAATGCCAACAGGCTTTTCTTTCACTCCTTTGTTTGTCCTGTAGTCACACCGGAGACGAGCAGAACCCTATCTGCTGTTTGGTTATTTTTAACAACATTTCGGCTTTATAGATACAGTAGAGAGAGAGGGAAGGATGTAAAAGAGAAGATTGGAGGCCAGGTACCCTTTTCTCATAAGCATCTTGAGTCTAAGAGGATCTTTAAGCCATCTTATGCTTTTATTTCACATTTACAGCATGTTTCTGTACAGGCTGGTAAACAAAAGACATCTTGAAAAAGATCACAGATTAACAAGCTTTTGGTGCCCACCTGCATCACCTGCAGGAGTAGATAACAGTTACATAAATCTGTTTCTATGTTTTCTTATAAGTCTGAAATTGTATCAATATATTGAACCTTTTACAGTCAGCATTTCTTTAGCAATGACAATTCAAACTCGTTGCATCCTGTAAATACCTCTTTATATAACAGTTTTCACTGTTATTGGTACTAGTCTGTCTTTCCCACACAGGATTCCAATTTTGTAACCACAGATAAAAGCTTAACTTAAATAATGCATGAATGTACTGGACATATTGCGTAAAAGAACATTGTATAATTTACTATTTATGTGTCCAACAACATTCTTTATTTAGACATGACATGAATCCTTGCAGTCCTTGGTTTGTTCAGTTGCGCTGTAAAGAGATACACCAGTTGTTCTCTTCTGCTTCTGTTCTGTTTCTGCGTAACCACTCAAGGTGTGTGTGCTGCCCCCAGTGATCCATACACTGATCAGCCAGGATGGAAATTTTTAAATTTTTTGGGGTGATTTTAATTCATCTTCTTTTAATTCACTATATTGTAAATTTGATCTTTTTATTTAACCCTGTTTTCTGTTTTTTTTCCCTTTTCCTTCTCATGCTTGGAGGCTATATTTTAGGTCTTTTACTGTCTTGATAGATAATTTTCCTTTTGAGGCAGAGGTCTAATATGGTCATTCGATGATAGCACTTACATAACTTGTTGATGCTGCTTCTAGGAGGTAGGTATGAAAAATTCTTACCCATTATGTAATCTTTTATGTATTTTTGATATGCAAAAAGGCATACAGACACTTAAATTTGCCAAATTACTTTGACCTTTTCAGGACAGCGACACTGACATTCCGAGCAGACGTGTATGAGCTCTTGGTGTCTGCTGTTTCAGGAGATGTAAAAATGCTCTCTGATGTTTGATGCAACATGAGCCAAATCTTGAAAGAGTAACTTTAAAGATTAAAGGGAAATACACCAGGTTGAAATATACCAGAATTTTTCTTTAATCTTTTTCTGTTGATATATTGTAGTTATTGTAGTCCTTGATACTTACGTAAAGACCTACAATTCTCAATTAAAGGCTTTGTGGTACAGCTTATTCCTAACTTTTTTTTTCCACAAGGTAAACTTAATTTAACAAAGCAATCTCTTACTGTCTCTCTTACTGCACGACTTTACTATCTAGTATTTGATGTATTATGTGCGAAAGGCTTGCAGTTACTTGCCAAGTTACTTCAAAATCAATTCATCAACCTTTTCAGCACAAAGAGCAACACCGACATTCACTGAACAGACTTGTATGAGCTCTAGGTCTTGGCTGTTTTAAGAGATGTAAACATGTAGAACTGTTCAAACTTAGAAAAATCTTTATCAGTAATGGAAGCCCAGACTGGAATGATCTCAATTTGTGCCTTAAGTCCCACAAGAATTCATCATTACCTGGGGAGTTAATTGTTGATTTCAAACCCCTCTGAATATGCCAGCTGTGAAGTCAAAACACCAGCACCGATGTCCTTCCATAATTTGGTTCAGATAATAGTCCCCATGGTCCCCCTATTTTTTTGCAACTTCAATGCAAAGTTAAAGTCATGCTTTGCTACATCAATAAGTGATTTGGACTTCTGTATATCTGGACTTTATACAACTACATCCAAACACTGGGGATTCAGGAATTTATTGCACTACAATTCTATTGTTATGTGTTTTACATAAAACGTGGAGGTATCAGGGATACTTTTAATTTGATGAGGTCTACACAAAATGCTCATCCCTGCAAGTTTAGCTTTTCCCAGCTGAACTACCAAAATGAACCATTTTGTTGCTTTAAATTATTCAGTATTTTATGTGTTTGTTACAGGAGTGGAAACAGTGAGAATTTGGAGTTCATGTCTTTCTTTTTGTTTTCCTTTGTTGGCTTCTTCTTGGGAACAACATTTCCCTGCACCCCCTTGTGTCCAGTATATCTTTTTGCACTGCAGTCTCTCTTTGCATATTTCACTCTCTCCTTCTTTTCCATTTTTCACCCTCACCTGTTCTCCCTCTCGTTCTAAGGCCCTCTGCTTTCCACCATGTATTGTTGGCACTGCTAACAGGCTTTTCGAAGTGGCCTTCAGAAGCAGCTGGATCGCCGCCGGGAGCCTTTGGAGACCTGCCAGGCCGTCATATGCCCCTCTCCACTTTATCCTCCTCCGCCTGCCCACCTCTGCCTCTCCTCCTCTACACATTTTAATCTCTTTTTTTCTCTACGCCACCATTCATCCATCCTCCCCCTCTCCCTTTCTCAGCCAACTTCTTTACTTATCTCCCCTCCTCACTCTTCTGCATCTCTTCTGTTGTCAGCCTCTCCCCTCCAACTCGCATCTTTTCATCTCTCGCTGCTCTTTTCCACCAGAATCTATCGTGCAGTAAAATCACTGTATAATCTTTCTTCAAAATTATACTGTCAAAAACAAAATTGGGATTTCATGAAGCTAAACTTTAATAGCTCTCTACTAACTCCTCTCCAAACTACTAATAGTAACCACTATTGTGAATGTTTGAATGTGTTTTTTTAAACATATCACCCTAGGGAGGGCAACCAAATGCCACAGTTGTCCATCAGTAAAAAAGCAGTTTTTTTTTCACATTATGTATGTATATTTTTAGGTGTCGGACTGGGTCTGACCATCCATGGGTGCCTTTCAGTCTATTTTAATATATGCACATCTGTTTCAGGTGGGTTTTGGATGAAATCCAAACTTTTGGATCCATGAAGATGTCCTTTAATTTACAGCATGTCACATATACAACTTGTCCTGTCAAAATTCTCACAGCTATAAATGATGTCATCGTATAAATGGACAAGTCCTCTTATCATGCACTATGAAAAGTGAAATCCTAAGTAGTTTTTGGCACAACTTCTCCTGTATTGAGAACAACTATATTTAACAACCAATTTTTTTGGCCTGTAACCAAAAATTACTTGAATCCATTACCAAGGTATGTCAGCTTGGGGTTGTAGACTAAAACGTTTTTAGCTGAAAGCCTACCGAATTAAGAGGCAGTATGGACTTTGAAAGACCTGCATTGTATTGTGGGTAAATGTAGGATCCAGTGTTTTCTGACCATTCTACGGGATAAAAGCCAGCATATCTTGGCAGCTGCTGTTTCGATTTTGACTGCCCCCCAACTTTATGAAAGTACAATTCTAAAGTGATTCTGCATCTCTTTTAGGGGTGAGACTTGATGAAATTATAATGGTTAAAGACAAGGTACATTTTTGAGAAATGCGTTAGATATTTAGATATTTAAGGAACATCAAAGAACTGTAATGAAGACATACTGTCACTGTAGGTCTTTATATAACAGTTTATATGTTTTATATGTTCAGTTAATACAAAACTAAGGTACAACTGTTACCTGCAATATTTTGTGAAATTAGATGCTAAACACATTTCTGATGTCAGTTCAAGAAGAGTTCAAGGCTGATTTAATGAGCTTTTTTTTTAATATGATGATGCATTTGCCCACCAGCTCCTCTGAGGAAATGTACTGGTTTCCAGGCTGGAGAAACATCACAAAACATCCTGAAAAGTTGTTTACTCCAGGTCGTGGGGGGATAAAAATCAACAGTTTGATGCATCAACCTACAAGTCACACTGAAGATTTTTTGGCAGCTCCTGCTCTGAGGTGCAATCGGTGCTTCAGCATGTGTTCCCTGGTAATCAGTGACCTAGTCTTTAAAAGGTGTGCTTTTTTTCTCTTTTCTTTTTGGTTTTTAACATTTCCTTCCTCCACCTGTCTCCAGGGGCGGCAGTAGCTCAGTGTGTAAGGACTTGGCTTGGGAACCGGAGGGTCGCCAGTTTAAATCCCACAGACCACAATATGGAGTGTGTAGCTGGGTGCCAGTTTCACCTCTGAGCAAGGCAACCTAACCCCAAGAAACTGCTGATGGGCGACGCTAACGTGGCCATCTCTCTCCCTGTTTGAATGTCCACAAGTGCATGAAGTGTACATTTCAGCCTGTGTGTGTGTGTGTAAGAATAAAAAAAACAGTGAAAAGTATATATCTTCTTCTTTGTCTCTTTCACCTGTCCCACACATGTTGCTCCTTATGTCATGTATTTCTCTTCCTCCGTACCTATCTTCAGGATCATTAGCATGGTAACACCAGACAGTCACACGTTTTCCACTTCTCTTCAAATTATTTCAAGGTGCCTGTGAGCAAAGCATTTAATCCCAAAGTCCCAAAATCCCAAAAGTGAAATACATATTCAGTCACTGTCAGAATGCTTTTAAAAAGTGTGGAAACCGATGAAGCAGGGTCTTGTTGGAAAAAACAGTGTTCAGTCAACTTCCTTGAAGAATAAAGCTCAAAAAAACAAAGACAGAAACATTGATGCTCCAGGGCATGTGTGTGCACTCATGCACACATTTAAAAACACAGACATGCAAGGTGAATTTTACATCTAAGGGTGACTTGTCAATATTTAAGTCCCTGGAGAGAATTATGTTTCCACGATTTGGGAAAAGTAAACTTTTTTTCATTACTGTGTCTTTACTGGAGCTGCATGTCTGCAGCTCATCTCAATTGCATTAAACTAAAATGTCAACAAAAAAAAAACGTGAAAAATAACTAACTAAAAATACAAAAAACTTAAATCTACATATAAATGCAAATGTGAACACCTGGCTGACACTTTGCATATGCATGGAATTGTTACACATGGTCACTGTGTATTCTGATCAAGTTCTTCTATCTAAACCACAAAAAATAGGTTGATTGTCAAATGACTAATTGGATAAAGGTTCTTCACAGTTCCTCACAGTCTTCCTGATGTTATGTCCTGCTTTGGAACCACATGTTTACTTATTTTTAACCGCCACACACTTTACACACACCAATTTGCAAATTCTGTCCCCGTCAACATAAGTTGTTCCGAGTTGTTTGAACTAAGACATGCTGCTGTTTTTCTCTGGCTTAGTGATGGAAACATTGGTTTGTACACGACTTTGGCACAAACTGAATATCTTAACAAGTATTTGATGAATTGCCTTGAAATTTGGTACAGACATCCATCGTCCCTTAGAGGACAAATCCTATCGATTTTGTTGATCCCTTGAGAGCAGTTTTTTTGTGCTAAGGTGAAACAAGAGCAACAGGGCAGTTAAAATGGGCTGCTGCAACAGCTCTGAAAGCGGGAATCAATTAAGACAGTTTCATCCCGTTTCGTCCCGACATTTCAACTCATGCTTGCGACAACAGACTTTGAATATCACTCATAAAATCAGTCTTTACCTGCTTTTGTAAGGTATGTTTTGGATCATACAATTGCTCATTTTCAAATGTTTTCTACCAGTTGTGTTTTATAGGAAAGGATTATTATTTTTAAATTAACAAAACAAAAACTTGTAATTAGGAAAATACTATTTACTGTACACACCAAATATGTCCTTGTCCACAGCTGGTGCATGTACGCCAAAATGTACAACAGGATCACATTGGCAGGATGTCTGTGTCCATTTCTCATCTGAGTATATCAGAGACATATCAGCAGCTCACTTCACATTCTCAGCCAGAATCTGACAGCTGGCTAAACAGTAGTGTAATAAGAACAATATTTGTGGTAAAAAAATAAATAAATAAATTTTGAAAACAAGATTTTGAAGAGACCCAGGAAAATTATTCCTCAGCGTGATGCAGTGAACTCCTGGGATATATATTGGTCTCTGTGTTCGTGGATGATATGGGAACACACAAGAGACCTCTGCACTTTACATTCACAGACTCCTCAGGACGGAAACTAATCTTCAGATGAACTGAGGGCTCAGCTGACCCAAACCTGACCTGTGTCTTTGTCCTCAGACTGAAAATAATCTAAACAGCCTATTGCTATCTCACTTTATACAGCAGGAGTGAAGATAAGCATTCAATGCTGATACAAATACTGAGTACATGCACACTGCATGCTTACTAACAAACCATTTTTTTCTGTTAAAGTCATTCTTTTTTATTTTATAGTCAGTTGGCAGCAAAGTAAGCCAAACATGTACCGGTCGACAAGTCTAGTTACATGACACCATTTGCTAGTGTTCCTGGCATAGCATTTCTTTGTGCTTCTATTTGATTTTATAAAGTCATTTTCTGTTTTCTTGCCTCATGAAACACCTGTGAAATCACTTTAACAGCTCTGGCAACGTGACATTATGTGTCAGAATATAGCTGACTGCTCTGTGCCTTTGTATTTGTTCGCACCAGTAAAACAGAGCCAACAGAAGGAGGCGACCGGCTCCCATCGCACCCTAAAGCAGATGCTGTGTAGGCCTGAATTCAGTAGAGGCACCTGTGCTTTTCTGCACCGCTTCACTTAACATTGCATCACCAGTAGTGAAAAGTAACTCACACATTTACTTAGGTACTGTACTCTGGTACAGTTTCAATCTAATTTTTCTTCAAATCAAAGTTTAATAGATTACTTTTACTTGTAATGAAGAATTCTTAGATTGCTGTTTTGATTTGTTGTTTGACTTTTTCTTAAGTAAAATATCTCATTACCTCTTCCACCACTAGGGAAGCATAGTGCAGTTACACTCAAGCAGACATGCAGCGTAGGAAGAAACACACACACATCAAACTACATGCATGCAAAGATTACAGACTGAAATGCACACTCACCTCAGTGTATGAGTGTGCTGATTCGGTGTTTCTGACAGGGTCCGGGGGATTTCTCTAATCACCTGAGATGAGGAGGTAGAAAGATATGGTCAGCATGTGAAGGATGGTGCCGCCTCTAAGCTGATCATCTCCTCCCAGACCCATATTATTATTTCCCAAGTTTCTCCAATTAGGGAGTGCTGATGTGGGATCAGTGCATAGATATCCAGCAGTCATCACTTTGATTGCAGAGGGAAAAGGCAGAACCGAGAAGAACCGAGGGACCGGATCAGCAGAATTCATAAAAATCCTTCACAAACAAATTAAGCATCACAGAGCTCTGGAGGTCGTTTCAACTTCTAAGCCCTCATTTTAGTTGTGCTGTGTGGACTTTTGTTGTGTTTTTTTGTTAAATGTTGTTTTGCAAAGTTGCATCCAGCGAATGCATATTAAAAAAACGTAACATCCAATTCATCACCTGTATTGATTTCACTATTGTGTTTATGCTGCTATACAATATTTACTGAAAAACAAACCAAGCTCTCATTGTTGGTTGTTTCATGGGTTCTAGTTCTAGTAGTTAGGAAGTATTACTGATGACAAAAATGTGAGGAGCTAAAGTAACGCTCAGTGAACTTATAATAGGGTCACGGTTTTCCTCCAAAGTTCATTCCATTCTGTGGATAGCTGTGTTGGGAGTTATTTAAACATTTCATATTATGGCATCAACCAAACATTGCCCTCAGTGTAAATCAGATGAAAGCTGTCGCCATTATACGATCAATAAAGCTCTTAAACATTAGACAAGACAAAAACACTATAAGAATTTTGTTGCACTGACAATCTGAAAATAGTTCCAGCAATAATGTTCAGAGTCAACAGTTATTATGTCATTAAACAATAAATGAGCCACATTAATGGCTTACATCAACATTTACAGAACTTCTGGAAACTTCATAAAGAACTTTGTCAGTCAAAGTTAAAAACAGATTTACATTCATCTGCTCAATATATACATATGCACATTTAAAAGTGATACTCCTGCCATGGTGTGAAAAAATAATGCTAGATGATGCACAGCTGATTCATCCGTGTGTCAAAACCAGAACAACAGTAAAATGCAGGTATATAATGTTAACACAGATTCATGAGCACAGTACAAACTTGCAGAAATGATGCAGTGAGCAGTACCTGTCAGGTAGAACTCCTCAGCCCTCTCCCATAATCTGACATCACCCATCTAATACTACTCTGTAATGTAATGATAACCATTTCTAGACTATCAATGTAGAAATTCATATAATAATAGTTCCTAATTTTGGGTTTGTTTTTTTCTGGCAGATGACCCCAGCCCCACATATATATAGCCACATATTTAGCAATCAGTTGGGCATTGTTAATAAATACAGCCCAGAAAGCAGTTTGACGCAGGTGAGAGACAACATGTATCAACCGCAGTACTATAGTAAGATGGAGATGACTGCCAAAGCATTTTCCATCAGCAAATCCAAGGTGAGTGTACAGTGCTGCTATTGACACTGGTGACACACCTGGGCTAAGTCTTTAATGATTCACTTTCAGGTCTGGGAATAAAACTACTGTTAAAGGAATTAGTGGCTCAGCGGAGTGGAGCCACGCAGCATATGGAGGTTTAAAAAATGTGGACGAATCAGCAGCTTTTACTTAACGGCAACTCATGAAAACGCTTTAAATCTAAGACTTATTGAGTGTGAAATGGGAAAATGTTTGCAACAGCCAGTGTGTGTATTTGCATATGTGACTATATGTAATGTAAGCCATGGGTTGACCACATATTTTTAGCAATATAGTTTATCGTATGTGAGTCCGGTCAGAGTATCAGATCACAGAGGATGCTCATAGCAATGCATTTTATTGAAAGAGGGTAAATGAAAGAGCCTATTGCATAATGGGGTCTGTTTGAAAACAATAATTACAATGAGAATCAGCCTCAAAGGCAAAACAAAGTCTGCTATTTTAACCTTTTCAGAATTATTGGATTAACATACTTTCCCAGTTTTTAATCAAAAACAATATAAAAACCACAACTAACCCTTGCTAACCACATGAATTAGTCTACTACAGTGTGCAGTAGAGACTATGCCCTCCAAGATATCCAGAGCAAACTGATAAAATAAGGTTTCTTTTATTGTTTTGAACACTCACAACAATTTATAGTTTACAGTTCTTCAAGGCTACTAGAGCACGCTGCCAATGGAAAACAAACACAAATAGCCTCTGTGTGGGTTCTACACTAATTAATTCACAACCAATTAAGAACAAAACATTAATTTAACCTTTGTGTCAGGCAAATATAACTGCAGAGTGACTCACATACAAAAATCAACTTCCATTCTCTTTGTTCACTCACATAAAGAGAAAGAAGAGAAGGAGAAAAGTTCCGAAGGAAGTAAATTGCAGTCACTAAAGACGACAAAATCGTGGCCTGTTAAAATTAAACTTTCTCACAATTATTATAGAAACTGCAGCAGCTGCCCCAACAACAGTAATAAGAACCAGCAGCATTTGACACGGTCAGAGAAGGCAAAAGAGCTCAAGCCACTATATGAGCACATCATTGCTCTTGATGCAGAGAGCAAGCTGACCCCCTCCTCCTTAATTTAATTAGATTTTCATTTTTTCAGAAAACAGAATTTATTCCCCACATGTACTGCTGACAGAGACTGAGTTGTGAATGCATGACACTCTTACCGATGTCACATTTGTTAATCATATCTTTTTTATTCTACACAGAGAGCACAAGAATACAGCGCCCATTACACACACCACCGCCCAATTAGAGCAGGAATGTGAATTAATGAGCAGGTCAGGGTGGGTTAATGAAGGGTGGCGCTGATCTGCTGAGGGCTGAAATTAAAAACTGTATCGTCTGTCTGGATAAAGTTTCACCAAGCCAGTTGCTCCCTCTGACTCACAATTATCATGTTAGTGCTGTCTTGTGTTTGTGCCATCGCTCTTTAAACTATCATGCAGCGCTGAGTGGCCGCTGTGAGGGCAGGTGGTGACGAATTATATTTTATAGGCCGCTGTCAGCCTGTGGGACCACCGCCTCCTTTGCACGACTTTATTTTCACTGTTTAACAGGAATAAAATAAATTAAACCACTTACAGCGGAAAGAGGCTAAAACGAGCAAGTCATTTACAAAATAATTCCCAATGAATGTGTTTATTTGAGATTTTTATGGGTTTTGCAAGTAATCTAATGCTTGGAAATCAGTTTAGGGAGAAAACTGTCACCCCCTTGAGATAATTTAATATCTTGAATACACTGCAAAAAAGCTGCATTCTCAAGTGTTTTTGACTATTATTGAACACGTCATTATAATAAGAAAAACATAAAAATAACAACTGCCAATATAAACGTCCCAGTACAACCACACAGATGCAAAATATTAAATGACCCACTGCTACATAAAAAGTTATGATCAAATTCTTCAAGTATTCTAGCTGACAAATATTTTGTATGAGCAGGTGTTTCATTTTAGAGTGAAAGCTTTCCCCTCCAGGTGCCTGTCCTGTGTGAATTTCTTTATACCAATTCACAACAATTTAGGACTGCTACTGTGGCTGTATTATGTATGTATTCTCGGTGTGATACTAGTTTAGTCGAATATAACTTTCCAGTAGTCACAGAGTAGCTTGCTGATGTGAGTTTAGAGACAATTTACTTTCATCATATATAGCATAGTTCAAACCAAGTAAGCATGATTAATATGTCATCTCTTTTCATCATGTATTCACAAGGGAAGACTCACACCAAACAGAAGCAAACAGATTTCCAACTATATGAAATTATGTTCAGTACCGGGAGAAACACACACACACACACACACATCATTTAGCCTAAAAAGCATTGAACTTTCACTAACTTCTTTATGTATATGTAACTTTCAGAGAATCATTAATCTTGTACTCCATACACAGTCCAGCATCATCCTGGACATTGGCCAAAGGTGACATACACTATACTGTACACAGGAAAATAAATTACTGCCATATATGGAATAACGTTACTATCTGCAAAGTTTATATATTTTATTTGGATCACTGAACCTACGTTACTAACTAGCTTCATGCAGCCAACACCACGAAGCAATGCCTGACCCATAAGCCACAGCCCATATTAGCTTAGGCTAAATTAGAGTTAGTTGGATGCCCCTGCCTTTCATCGCTCTTGGCTAGTAAAAAGCAACTGTTTTCTACTGTTACATTTTTTATTGTTGGCTTAAATCAACACTGTTTGACATAATACATAAGGATCGTGGGTCACCAGCTGGGAAGGTACGGAACGTATCCTCTCAGATACTATTGTAACAGTAAGAATACTGAAAGGCCATTAGTAACATTGATTAAATTGATGTGTAATGTTAAAGGCGTTTTTTGTAGTTAATAACTCACAGATATACCCTACCCTGCAGTCAACCAGAGTGAAAACAAGTTTCAGTGTATTTATATATTAAAATAGGAAGTCAAATTACATCTGATCCTGTTTACTGCTAAAAGTTCAAGGATCAGCTGTTTGGCAAACAAGCAATACCTGAGTGATTCTGCAGATAAGCAGTTTGCAGTTTGTCTTTTGACCTTTTAATCAAGATGTTCTCTTATTGCAATTTCTTGTGATCAAAGTGATCAAAAAAATACTGAGGTGTGAGTGTCTGCATGTTTGTAACTGTTTGAATTTGCTATTAGCTGGATGTCAAATGTGGGTTAGGAAACCCAAGCAGATAACTGGAAAACATCCACAAATCCTCAGACTCGCTTCACAGACAAACAACTGCATAACAGAAACAAACCTACAAACTTAACGAGCAAAAAGAGAAAATGTTTTCTGTTAGACTGTGTGTCTGCAGGGGAGGGTGTGATTTTAACTGACAGACAATTGTTTAACAAAAAAGAAGCAAAAAAATCCTACTCTTTGGGGAAAATGAAGGCTTCAATTTCCCGGGCAGCCTGCAGAAGCAGCGGCTGAAGGCACACGAGGCTCAAACAGACTCAGAAACTCTGAACACTGCAAACATCCTGCAAGAGCCCGGCTGAGAAATGAGCTACTGCAAACCAATCAAGCTGCACTGAACCAACACGCTCTGAGCTTTTCAAGAGGAGAGGGGAGGCGATCATGTCTGCGGCACACACATGAAAGGACACCTTATATCAGAGATGGGAAAAGGCAATGAGCAAAGACCTCGTCGTTTCTTCTTTTTTTTCTTTATAAATTTAGACTTTGCAGTTTCTATTCTCCCTGGCAGAGAAGAATTTAAACTCAGAAATGAGAATCACAACACTGAAGGGGATTGTAGGACGGTTCACAAACCTCGCCCTCAACACCAAAAGACGATATTAATTTTTCATTTTCATGTTGACTGACTTTATTAATTACTGGAAGAGGCATAAAGGGTGCATTAAACTAATGAATACTTGTGGGTGAAATAAGATATGCTTCATTAACCTCCATACTGTTCCAGATGTTTGTAGCATCCAAAAGATATACCTCAAATAGGGAGGAAAAAGTGTCTGGAAAAAGAAGGGTAATGTAAAGGAAAAGGAAAGGAACAGAAAGGAAATTAAAACTTATTGTCTGCATTTGGCTTGATGCATGCAAAACGTAGCCATGTCATTTTCACCGACACTTCCTTTATTTAAAGTCTGCCCTTATTTCTCTTTAACTTCTGTTTCAAGTTATCCATATCTCCTTCTCATCTCTTTCTTATTCCAACAATCTACTTCTACCTTATTTTGCTCATTTCATCCCCCTCATCTTCCCTTTGCTTGGATTTCCATACTCCATCTCACAGTTTTCCATCTGTTTTCTCTAACTAAATGTTTTTTTTCCTTACTCTCCCATCTTAGTTTCTAGGTCACTCTCTATCTCTCCCTCTGTCTCAGTTCCACAGACTTTACACTGTCTTTCTCTCTCTCCATCCATCTCTCTCCAGCTAAAAAAGATTAAAGTGGAGGCAGAAATTGCGTTAATGGCCATCAGCTCATCCTGTGCAGGCAGTTCCTTGTCTGCACCGCCTACCTGCTTAATTAGTCGAGAGGCAAACCTCTGGCAATGAACCTGGCACTAACTGCTACACTCACACACATACACACATCCTAGTATGTACAGGATGTCCTTATGAGGACCTTGCATTGACTGTATTCATTTCCTACCTAACCACAAGAATCTTAACCTAACCCTGCCTTACCCAATACAGTAATAATTTTGATTTCCATATAAATTAAATTTTGCGGCTCTTAACCTTATTTTACTAAGAACAAATGATATCCTGCAGCTTCAACATTGCTGTCATAAACACTGTGTGTTTGGCTTATACTGTATGGAACCTCACTTAAAGTCTGTGGCCTCATTAACAGCACCATGAGGCTGTTCATTGCACGTCAGGAAAAAGACTAAAAAGCTGTTGAATCTAGTCTTGGATGGATAGAAATTTGAGACACAATTAAACTACAACGAGAAAACAAATGCAAAACTGGAAAGACCAAGTTCGTCACATAAATCAAGACGAATAAGGCCTGTACACCTGCCACAGACCAATAGGACATCTCTGACCTAGCCTCCCAGGTTTAGCGAGCTAATCAGTAACATTAGCGTGCTGACGTGAAAATTGTACTTTTAATATCTAACACGTACATGTAGCTTATCATGTAACATTTATCCTGCTAGCATAATCAAATTTTGCTTGTGCAACAACCATGTTAGCATATCATCATGCTACTTTGGCATTTTATATTTTTGGCATTTGATGAAATCTGAGGTTAAGGAGGAAAACATCATAATTCCACCCACTGAATGACTGATTTGAGAATACCTCAACAGATGTCTAGCATTTGCATCTTCCCACAGCTGGGACACACTGCATGCGTGAGCAGTGCCTGGCGGCTACTTCGCTGAACTGCTGCGGCTCGCATGCCTGTGGTGTGCACACAGACAGCGTTCCTGCTGCAGCACTGCGACTGTCAGTCCTATCTTTTCACACTGAGTTTG
>NW_023339763.1:5611072-5639282 GCF_004916995.1 Morone saxatilis | reverse complement strand
CAACCATAAAACGGAGGAACTACAACTGGGGTCCAGGCACTGTAGTCTATGCATATGTTTAACCTGAACCTGAGCGTGTAATTTTCCCCTTGAAGTAAGGACTGCCTTAATTGACCTCACTTTGCAAAACTGTCCTTACTCTGACAGTCCACAGCTCAGAGTCCTCTGCAAGATTGGAATACAGTAAAACACACATACACACAGATTCATACTTCCAAATCCAGCAGGCATCTACCAGTATTTTCTAATTAGTCTACAGATCATGTAGAAACAGTGGGTGAGTTATTAACAGCCAGCTCCCTCCCACACCTACAGCTTATTAATGAGTAGAAGATTTGATAGATATGCCAACATTATGTTAATTATTTTAGATGTTTATCATCTTTTATATGATTGGTTTACCTACAACAAGCGTTTGGTTTTGTTTTGCAGTTCTGTTCTTTTTGTATCATTTATGGGGACATACAAAATACTGTGTGTTATAGAGCTGGAAAGACCTCAAAGTGCTTCATGTGCAAAGGCTATAACAACCTTGTAAACACTTTGTTATGTTCAAATATATCTTTTGAAACAGAGTCATACCTGGGCAAATCAGGTAAGAATGTAACCTTGCCAGCAGAATGAATGGCAATGTTTAGACTTGATTTGTCATGACAATTTTAAAATTTTTACTGTGTCCCTGAAATGACCTTACATGCGAGGTAAATAAAAGCTGAAGAGGTGGAATGTTTTATTGAGAACATAAATGTGCATTAGTACAGGAGGGAATGTCAAGTTACTTTGCTTGGTTTATATCCTTGTCATGATCAAGCAGGAAATCAGGCTTGACAATTCAAATTTTGCTAAATATTCCTTTCAACACAAACTGAATTTTTTATTCAAACTGAAGACATTCAGACATTTTTGAACAGGGAATTGAATCTAGTTGGACTAAATTGTTGCACATCTCACTCCCCCTTAATAATATATAAATAAAGTGGAACTCCACCGATTTTACTCATCAAAGTCTGTTTATAGGTCCTGGAGAGTACTACAACTTAAAAAAATTGCACAAAGCCCTTTGTGATTTCACTTGAGTCCGTGTTGGTTGGTTCTGAAGACTACACGTTTGAAAATAAAAAACTAGGTTATCTAGACTAAAAAAGAAGTGAGTTTACTCTGTAGCATCATCTCTGCTTGAGGCTAGCAGCTGCTAGCCTAACACACCCAAACCACCGACCAAATTGTCAGAATTTAGAGTTGCACCATGGGTACACAGTGGCTAGTAGGTGCCACAGTTGTTGAGGAAGTGTGTGGAATAATAAATGCAATATCTCTGGTTCTACTGCATCAAATTTTAAATTTTTAAAAACAGTCCATCATGAGTCTAACAGTGTAGGCTACTCCATTGGATCTTATAGTTAAATGCTATGCATTTTCTGTTTACACATTATGTGAATTTCTGTCTGCAAATTAAATCTTCCCAGTGGGACACTAAAGTACTGAACAGAACTGAACCCTACATTGTGATGATGTCCCCTGCACAGTCACCACAGGAGCATGCAGTACATGTGTGTGATCTTGTAAATCCTGAGCCGTCAGTGAGGCTCCTGTGTGTGAAGACAGGAATAATAAACCTTCCTGGGTCCTTCAGCTCTCACAGCTCTGATGACTTATTACCAGCTGTATCAAAGCTGAACACTGCGCTACGGCTTTGCAGAGAGGATGTTTGACTGGGTTTATGATTGCACTTGATCGCCACCCGTCCTGTATAGTACCTGATCATCCTGTATTGAAAAATAGTCCCTCACCAAATCAATACTGGACACGATTTGTGCTGTTTTTCGTGCTCTTGGAATGACATGAGAAATAAACCAGAAATTCATTGAAGGGAATGACAACTAGGATGACAGGTAAGTCGTCTGTGACTCAACATCATTGTTGCCATGGTTACAGAAACAAAAGAATGTTAGAAGAATAGTTCCAGTTCAATTCCAGGCGGTAAAGAGAAAGAGGTTGTCCAAATACAGATCTGAATGAGTTCAGTCCAGTTCAGATCTCTCAAGGAAAATAATGATTTACAGTATAGGGCAAAAAACAAAACAAAAACAAACTACAAACACAACATACAAGGGGACCTTAGTCACAACCGTTACAATGCACAGCATCTGTTCGTTAAAAGTATTTGAACAATTGGAACAGTAGCATGGAAGTGCTGCTGAGCAGTGCAGTCAGCAGCTCAGGTTCAGTACAGGTTTAGTGCATTTATTGGCCTTAAAGGGAAATGTATACCTATTGCTTTTTAACCCTGGGGGACCTGTATCTCTGCCCAGAAGGGAGAAGAACAATATCCTCCAAGAGTGGGGGTGGTCAGAGCTGGCTAAGGTTGACTGTGTCTTTTACAAAATTTGTCTGTCATAACAAGGCAAAGTATTTTCTGTCCCTCATTGTGGACTGTCTGACCTGAACTCAGCAGGGGACTACAACATCAGAGCAGTGCAAGGGCAGAGGATGTAGAGTGGAGTTAATTTGACAGACCAAACATGTCCACGTCTATGATCTGATGTTTAAATCCTTTTATATAATTGATGCAACTTTACTCTTATTGACCATTTATTTCCTTTGCATTCATGTTGAAAGTAGCAGAGAAATTGGTGCATAAAAAGTCCCTAGAATGCAGGTAATGAAGTGCTTCACACTCAAAATCTCATGGGGGAGGACCCCCAGAACCCACATGATTTGTGTCCCCTGGGCACGAGGCTGCTGGCAAGGTGTCCCTTATTTTTTCCACATTGAAAGCGGGATACATTTACAAACTATTTTGCCAATCTCTCTCCATCCACTTCTCCTTTTCCTGGCTCTTAAGTCCACCTCATCATTGTGACTCTTCACAGACACACATGCATGATGTTATATCATGCAGCATGAACAAAGGGGATTTGTTGTATATTGGACATGCAATGACTTCAGATTTCCATTGACCTTTAGCTGGAAATGGAAATACCCATTAAAAAGAGAACATGCCAACATTTTTATGATTGTGCATTTGCCTCATTTTATGTGTGTTTGTGTGCATGTGCATAGGTGGGGGATCTTATTTGCCCTTACCCAAAGGTCTCATGTCTATTCTGCGCTTGAGGTAAAACCATGTGATGACCCCAATAGAGAGTTTTCCTGATCTTGTTTCCATTATCTACACCTTAAGATGCACAATATTAGTTTTCTTTATGTAACCAAGAGTAAAACTATAAAGTCCCTTCTGCTGCTCCTAAAGTCACAGATATTCATTCATTACACAGTGCTGGAAAGAACAAACAACGTACTGACATAATCTACATGTAAACATGAATCTGCACAGCAAATCTGTCTATTAAATGTCTTACATACAAAGTTTACAGGCTGTCCTAAGACTACTAGAAGAAAGAAAATGGATTGGGAGCATTAATGTGTTTTCATTACAGTTTGCCTGACAGATATTACTTGTGTTTGAGACGCAAGGGTAAAGTTCAGAAGATCACTACACAGACAGACGAGCAAAAATTGAGGGAAATGGCAACATTAAGTGACATGCAATGTCTCCAATACCAATTTCAAATGATCTGAGTAAAGATACCTTTCCAACATTGTGGCCCCTCTGTGCATCAGAAATACACCTCATCACAAATCAAAAGGTCAGGCTGCAACAGTGAAACATCGTCTGACTACTAATCGACATGCTGCAGATTTGACTTCTGATAGTTGTGTATAAGGATGCTTTATCAACAATAGTAACCTCACAAAAACTTAAAAGTAAAATAGCACCAATGGCTTTTTTAAATGGAACATCTGCCTTTCACCGGAGTTCTACAAATAAAAGACTGTGCAGAACAACTCCGACACAACTGTAATCTAACTAAAATACAGCCACAGTTCACGTTGTAGTCATCAAATAATACATCTTACACATCTCTAGTCTGATTGTCTAGAACAGTGTTGAAAAACAACAGTTTTTCCAAAATCATCATCTGTATTACCCGGTATGCACTGATTTGGGGATTTGAAGGTAAAAAAACAGTGACAATTCTTTAAATTCCAAGGTTACAGTTAACTGTATGACTATACGTTGAGTCACATATATACAATATGTACGGTATAAACACACCGAGAATATTGTGCATGTGATTAAATTAACATGCATTTTTTTTTTTGTAAACATTGTTCACTTGTTAGAAGAATTCAAGTCGTTTAATATTTCTAATGACAAATACAGTATCCTGCTAATTCCGCACCACCAAACACGTTGAAGGAGAAAGCACACACAATATGCTGCTTGGCTGCTAAAGTCGAGGAGGTCAAACTTAGCAGAGAGGTGCGTAATTTATCATTGTTGCTTGTCAGTTTAACCTCGATCAGTGTTGGCACTGATTCTGTGTGTACGTGTGTTTGTGTGTTATCACCAGCAGCATTGCGAATAGAACGGTCAAAAAATGAGTCACATGTGCTAACAGCAAAGGTTAAACACAAAGATTTGACAAAAGATTAACCTCAAAGCTCTTCAAGCATCTCACACACAAACACAGACTCTCAGGCTCATGAGTCAGCGCCGGCTGGCAGTTTGATAGCTTCTAATCTGCTCTGAATAGACAGTGACAGACAGAGATAGACAGACCGAGAGAAGGGAAGGAATGTTAAAACTGAGATATGACGGAGGACATGACGAAATGATGAGTTGAGGGCTAGAAAGATAATGAGGGGAGGCTGGAAAATGAAATGATGAGCAGAGGAGCTGCGGGTATAGAAAGAGACATGTGTGGAGTGAGTAGAGCAAAAAAGAAATAAAGAAGCTTCTCCGTTTCTTCCACTGAGGAGATTAACACAAAAAAGCAGCAGCTCTCTTCTGTCTCATCTCCCTCACCATTCAATGGTCCCAATCCTGTCCTAACCCCTGCATAGCCTTGTGGGAAAGTCACAGTGTGCAGCATGTGGGTGGATGAGACAACCCTTTTCCTCCTCCTCCCAGTGACCTTTAAGGTCTAGTGTTGTTCTCTTCTGATCTAGGGTGACATTTGCATGTCAGACAGCACCTGTTCACTATGAAACAAAAAGAATATTCTGAAGCTCATAGGTTCAACAGGTACAGGTATCTGCAGGTGAGGAGACCTAATCCTAAACTGTGTACAGCATGGTAGCAACTGCTTAAAAATATTCAGTCCTTTTTGTTTTTTGCATTTTAGAATCCCAGAGGCCCTGTTATCATTGCTGCTAAACATTATTGCCACTCCTTTATTACAAGCTATTACAGGCTAAAAACCACACCCCTGCTGTCATCTATACATACAAGTTGAGTATATGCTTTAGACTACAGGTCATGAAGTAAAAATTAGTTTTGAGAAGAGATTTTTATGAGGACTCTATACTCTGGTTCCCTCAAGAATGCCCTCACCAAAGTATCTCAGGCATGCACAGTCCAAGGCTCAAAGGCCCAATCAAAAGGAATGTTAGCTGGTCTCCAAACACTGTGGGAATATCATCTGGCCCTACCTCCTTTTACAAGGTCTCCCATTTTAGTTCATTTTATTTCATCCCTGATAATGATTCAAAGAGCTTCTCCGGAGCCTGACTCAGTCTCAGCTCAAATGTTCAACTGTTTCATCTTCAAGAGCACACTTCCTCTGATCTGTGATCTGTGGGTCAATAGATCTATGATCTATGAGTTTTTTGACTGCTTTGCACAGAGCCATTATGGCGAATTCAACTGTATTTGTCATAATAAATACTAAACGACGTGAATTCTTCACTAAGTTGCAATGTTTACTAAGAAGGCAAAAAAGTTCTGTGGCATCACCTTTGATTGAAATTAAGTTTTAAAAATGACTTCAATCTCTGTGTTATAAAATGTTTTGAGTTTCGAGTGCATTTTATTGTATATTTTGATTTATCAGATTGAAACAATGTCATGGAAACTGGATGACATTCAGTAAAGGTCATGAGCTGTATTTGAAGCTCTAACCAAAAAGGAAGCCCTACATACCATATCTCATGTTGAGGCATAAGGTTTATTTTCTTTTTTGTGAACTAAAAACTAGAACTTCTATTTATTTACCAAATCAATCAGTCAGAATATTAGCCCTTACTCAACGGAGGTTGGGGAGGAAATATTTCAATAAAGGGACAAAAAGTACTACGGAAGCATTTTAAGCCTTAAAAAGGAAAGATATAGAATTGTCCTAATGTTTTACCAACTGAATGTATTGAGCTGAAAGTACCAGCTGCACAGCATATTCCACTGCTGTGCAGCTGGTACTCTCAGGCTTGCCAGGCTCGCTTCGTCTTCTGGTATCACTGAAGCCAAAATGAGGCCTGCCTGCTCTGCGTTCAGGGGTTTGCATTCCTTTGAATGCGAGTTATTACGGATGCCAACATTTATCTGCTGGAAAAAAAGAGGCAAAAAATATTTGAAACGAATGCCTGTGGAGCTCTGGCTGCAACGACTGTAAGGGTATTAGGGTGTTATCTGGGTTTAAAATACATCCAGGGGGGAACCCAGGGCAGCAGGAGGGGGAGGAGGAGACTGTGCAAAGAGAAACTCCGGGGCAGATAAATGTTTAAAACGCTGACAGAATGTTATTTGTTGACATTTACCCACAGAGGGCCCCAGATGTTTCAAGCATAACAGGGTAGCATTCACCATATTTCTGACTAGCGCCAAGGAGGGGGGGTGATTAAATACTGTCTTCAGCAAAGGGCACAGGCCACTGTTCCAGAGACCTGCTGGTACTGCACATGGAATCAGCCAAGTCCTCCTGCCAACAATGAGTTCCATATGCGGAATATTATACAGAACAAATGAATAGTAAACATTTCCACAAGTTGTCCGAGTCGTCAGAGGTGTCAGTGTTCTGCCATTTTCTTTCATTTTATTATTTAGTCTGATATTGCCTTTTTTTGTTTGGGAGATGTTGAAATTTGGCCGCAAGTGACCTTCATCTACTTAATTTTTAGTCACATCAAATAAAAATGACATTTTAGGAGTTATTATTTCTTTAAGTTGACTTAGAACAACCTCAATAGCAAAACATCACTAATGCATGCTGACTTCACCAGTCTTAATCCTGCCTGCCATCCTACAAAGCTCCTATTGGCACAGTTGTTTTCAGACCAGGAAAACACCTGTCAATAATCACAATACCAGACCTATTTGAATTTCAAAAACAAAACTGAAATGTGGCCAGCAAATGAGGGGTCTGGAACTGGCCTACGAGCCTGACAACAATTTATATTTCCCTAGTTTACAAAAATTCAGTTCTTGTATCAAAAGCACTGTCCACAGCCTTAAATGTGATTGATGTTCTGTCTTAGCTTAAATTTAGAAGACACATTGTCTTTTGGAGAACATTGAAGAAGAGGGCGTATTGTGTTTTATCCTTGTGTTTATGTCTGCAGCTCTACATCTGTGTACGGCCCCAACAAGCTCCACAAACGCGAGGGTTAGGATCGCCTGTTTGTAGCATCAAAAAAGGGGAATGCAGCAAAAAGTCATAGCACATGATAACCATTCAAAGCTATCAATTTGATATGTACTTTTATCAACACAGAACTTATCTCATGGATGATGAAGGCCTTGTAATGTGACAGTGAGATGTTATAATATAATCTGATTTGTGGATTCTGAGTTGTTCAGATATACAAAAAATAGAGTGTAGAAGAGGAGGGCGAGGGTGGTATCAAAAATAAATCGTGAGTGGCTAGGGAAGAACAAAACAGAATAAAAAATAGAGTCAGGGGTATCAGTTATGACAGAGACAGATATGCTAAAGACAGAGAAAGTGAAAAAGTGTGGCAAGGAGCATGACTGAGGAAGCGTGAAAGGTACAAGCAGAAAGTTGAAACTAGAAAATGAGCTAAAAGTGTAAACATAGGAGAGAGTCAGAAAGACTAGAAGAGGCAGCAGAGGAATGAGTTATGGAAGGTAAGAAGAAGAAAGAAGAAAAGAGCACAAGTGACAGACAGAGAAAGCACAACAGAGATCCTAACCCTGCTGTAGGGGTTTCTGGGTAAAAAGCATCAATAATCTCTCTCTCCTTTTTTTCTCTCCTTCTCTTTTTCTCTCTCTCTTCCATCCTTCATCCTCAGGATGTTTTTCAGACTCCGAGCTCAGGATTTTATCATTCTTCTCCCCGAGGGACTTATTCCAGTTTAAAATCATTGATACTGATTACCCCAGGCCCTGTCATATTGATTTTTGAGATTTATTGTTGGCCGACTCCCTAGCAGAGGTCCCTGGCCCCTGTGTCCCCGAGCTGGCAGTCATTTGTTAAACACTCTCCCCTCCTGACAAGGGACACGCCGAAACTACGTGCAAACACACATACACACACACACAACCTTGTACATAAAAAAGCTAAAAATGTAGATCGAAGAACTAACAACTGCCATTGCCGCATTCACACTACGAAAGGTTAAGTAGACAGGTTGACCTCTTCTATAAATGAGTTTACAACTCAACAGTAGAACTTCTAATTTACCTTTTTGTAACATACAAGTTTATAATAAATCTAAGACTTGCATTTGTATGACAGTAGTTGTGGTAAAAAGTAACACTAAAAAATTGTAAATGGCGACATCCCGGGGGCACTGCAGAAAGTATTAGAAATAACTTTACGCTGTACAGCAACAACATGACGAAGGTTCAAAGCTTAAAGCATTTGTCCGATTGTCACCCTGAAAAATGCTGTAAAGTTTTAATCGTGTTCAGCCATTCATCATTTTGGATAAAAGAGTCTGTTCAAATTGGACCATAGAAGGTGCCAGTACCCTAAATCAGGACAATCCTAACATTCACAGTGCTGTTCATTCAGCGTTAAGCTAGTTATGACACAGTTTGCAGGCATTACTGTTTTAGTAACCATATTCAGCCCCTACTCTGCCTCAAATTGGCTTCCACCCTGACATTTTTTTCTAACCCTAACCATCTCACACCTCATGCCTAAACCTACCAAATCAAACCGACCAAACCAAACAAAGCAATAAACACTAGCATATCAGAGGCACAGTAGTGCGTGTCTTTGCAGAATGCCAATGAGAAAAAAAATCAAGCGTTATGTGAGTATTTAGGGGTTTGTGCCTACACTCACCAGGAGGTTGTGTTATGCAGTAAGAAGGAAGGGCACTCGCAGACAAAAATTAGGAGTGCCGGTACTCAGTAGCTGTGAGTACTAGTGGCCAATTTAAAGCACTGGTTTAAAGCATACTGACACCTTAAGGGTCATATATCATATCATAGGGTTCTATCCATTGAGCATGTTCCAATCCAAGCTGGATTACACTCAATATATTACTGAGTTTGGTGCCAGGAGAGCAAGAAAAGAATATACACCATTCATTATCTGAATGGTGAGACCATGATCTAACTGTAACTAACTAAAATATTCAAAAACTGCCATATTAAATTTCATAATGCCCCAAAGAAGCACATATAACTTGATTCATGAGTGATGTACGTACGAATATTCACATAACCATACTGATTCAAATACACAAACGCAAACAGGAAAATGCCCATGCAGTAATAAACCAAACAAATACACAAACTATGTTCTCATATACACACAAACACAAATTGTAGCAGCAGCAGCTCCTTAAGCTCCATTTTCTTCTTCTCCTGGTATTATTCAACTCTGACTCTCCTAACTATTTGATTTTCATGCACAGATCAGTGAAGGCAGGTCAGTGGCCTTCTGTCGGTACTTCTCTCTTACTGCCGACAGTAAGTCAGAGGAAGGAGACAGAAAACCGTATGTTTGCTCAGAGAAGGCGTAAAGGAGTAAATGGACTGCTAGCAGACTGGTGATCAGATTGATCAGGAGAAAGACACAAAGCAGAGAACAGTCAAGAAAGAATGTTCAATGTTGAGTAGCCTGTCATCTTAAATTAAGTTAAAGGACCTGTACATTAGCATAAAACATATTGGTTAGATATTTCACTCTTGTTGAATTTAAGGTTACAATCCATGAAGGCGGGTTTTTCAGAGTAGAAGCCTCCATTTCACCTCACATTTTTCACAAGGTATAAATCCTCAAGTGACCAACAAATCATAAATACCAGTAGTAAACTGACAAGGTCCCTGATACGAGTTCACAGTATGAGCTATGAGGTTTCACTTAAACACAGGAGTGGCAACTGGCAAATAGCACACCAGAGCACCTTCTATTTCCTTATAATGTTCTGTGAGTTAGAATGTGTCCAGGTGGCTAACAAGAACAAACCTAACTTCTTTCATTTTCATCCTGCAGTAGCTTTTACATGTGTGTAGTTCATGTGATATATTGAATGAGCACCATCTGTTTGCAAATGCCTGGTAAATCTGGTGGGGTCACATGCAATTTCCTAGCTTTACGAATTGAAAAGAATCACCTCGATGCTCCTTTACAGAAACAACTGACACACAGTGGACTATGGGATAGTGAAGGCTGCAAATGATAAACTGGTTATGTGCTTTGAAGAAGGCCGCATGTTTTGGTAGCTATCATTGAACTGGGGTAGATTTTAGTGTTCAGAATTGGGAGGAACGATATTTATATGGAAAGCAAATAATTAATGATAATTATCCCAAATTAGTGCACTTCCGTGTGAGTAATGAAAGCTATTGTTGATTTATATTTAATGTGATTTAATATTTTATTGTATTTTTTTGTTGTGGTTACTGGATTAGAGAGCAACAAAAAAAATCCAGCAATAATTAATTTTTCTGCTATATTTTTGTGTGGGTGTGTGTGGGGGCATTTGTGTTTTTGGAATTTTCGAAATAACACAAGGCAAGTTGGACACATGACTGCACGATGCCTGGAGCTCAAATGCAGCGTGAAAAATGTTCAAGCTCATTGAAATCATCTGTAGAGGTGCCTCCTGCTGCAAGAAACATGTTTTGAGTTATGACATGTTTTGTCTCTCTTACACACACTCTAAAGGAATCTACATGTTAACTAACAAATTCTATAAATACGCACATATGCTTTCTCATTTTCCATCCTGAGTGCACACATACACAGACCCAATGTGTGACAGTACAGTTATCCTGGATACATTAAGGATGGACTCATAATACCTGAGCAGAGAGTTAAACAGGCTGCAACAGATGCAGCAGGTTGGTTCACAGTCGTCATCACGATGCTAATGTGGTGTGTGAGGTCATCGGAGCAGGATGGGACTCTCCTGGGACCAACATGACCTAAACCGCCCTGCATCGCACCACAACCGGCATGACTAATGAAAAACAAGAATAACAAGCCAGGATGCTGAGCCCCCAACACGTGTCCACTGTGAGACTGTTAGAAGTGTTGGGCTGGTGTTACAGGGTGACTAATATGACATAGCACTCCACTGCCACATACAATTTAACAGAAGAACACTATTGTGTTTGTAATTAATTAAAAATGTCAAATTTTTTTTACGAAGGACCATTAATCAAGTTCAGCAGATATTGTTCATATCACATGTATATCTGTAACTGCCGCTTTGGTCAGCTGACACTGATGGATTCTCTGCCACGTCTGCATGGTTGCACCTGTGCTGACTGGTCCAGTATACCTGACTGAGTCAAGACTGAATCTGCAGTTTTAGAACTGCAGGTTTGGGGAGGCTAACAGACTGCTCTTTGCACCTGTATGTTTTTAGACTAATGAATGCCTTAACACAGGCACCAAAATGCAACATCAACAAAGGATTTTTGTGTTCCTGATTTGAACTACATTACCACACAGTGATGATGTAACTTGATAAAACATTAGGAATAGATGCTGTTCACTAAAACAGATTATGTGTCTCAAGCATGGTGTCAAGTTTTTGCAAGGCACTGTAGTGAAATGAGTGGATGCCAAAGGCAAACATCCTGTTGCCTCTTTTGGAAAGTCAGTGAAGTGACTCTAATCTTCATAGTGCATTTAAATATCAGATTTTTTGTGACATTTGGCCCTACAAAACTGATTTGTAAGGATTTGCACAATTCTTGTCCAAAAATTTTGCCAGGAAAATGTGCAACCTCAACAGAGGTCTTTGTCTTTTCCCCTCAATTGACAGCATACATTAACTCTAAACCTGATGATTATGATTTTTCATTATGTTTTTTTTGTAATGAAAAATAAGTGTACAACAGGGTATTTTAATTTGAAATTAAATGCTCAAGAGAAGCGATATGTCATCTGAAATGTGATCCAGTACAAAGATGAGAATAGCATATCCCTCAGTTTTAGCTGGTAGATACAGAGAGGAGATTTACATCCTGGTAAGCTAATGAGTTTCCAAATTTTTCCAAGTATTTGTGCATAATTTAACATGCAATTACCTTCAATTCAGAATCATAACTATATATGATATGGTGACAACTGAAAATAATGTTGTGGGCTTAAACAGTTCAGCATAGTTTGGTGTGTCTCATCTTAGTTTCTTGAATGAACCTACAGTAATGTGAATTCAGAAAATGTGATAATAAAATAAAAATAAAAATAAATCACATGAACTTGACTAATTTTGAGTAATTATTTCACACCAATCCAGTTTATTCAGACACATATGAGCTTCGCAGCCGAAACAAACAAAGTGATTGGGACTAAACCAAGCCTAAAAGAGTTTTGTGCTGTTTTTCTTATCCAGCAAAGTGGAGCTGGAAACATGGAATGGATTTGAATCTTTGTATTTTGTTAAAAGTAATTATAAGAAACTGTCAGCTAATATAATGCCAAAGTAGGTGTCCGAAAGAAACAGAAAGAGTAGTGAGAAACAATAATGTGGGGGTGAGATGAGGAGGAGAAAGAAATGGGACCCATGTAGGGAAACCTGAACAATATACAAAGAAACAGCGAAAAATGAAAAAAGAAAATGAAAAAAGAAGAGAGACACATGCTTTGTTCTCACAGCATCATTATACCGTGATAAGAATCACATGAGTAGAATGACATTCCTTTGAAAAGACAATGCCACAGTAGGGCTGATGTTTCAGTCTGTTTTCACTCTTTTTCATGTTGTCAATTGATTCTTCATTTCTGAGACACAGATATCCAAAAATTTCAAGTGGGTTTTGTCTTTTATTTTTTTGTATTTTACTTTACTACTTAAAAGCATATACCTTCCTTTAAAGCATAATACTTAAACTTGTCACAAAGCAACAAATGACACATAATATGACACAACTGTGTCTCTGGATGCCCATTATATTCTTTTTATATGTTTTCTATATATATGTTTTCTATATATATATATTCATATACACACACAGTATATATTCATATACACACACAGTATATCACATAATATATATATATAAATAATATATTATAAATAAATATATATAATATATATATATATATATATATATTAATATATAGTATATTATATATATATATATATAAGTATTTATATTAATATATATATATTATATATATATATATATATATATATAATATATATTTTTATATATATTTATATATATATATATATATATTTATATATATTTATTTATATATATATATATATTTAAGTCGTTTCATTTTTAATACAGCACACTAATAAAATACTTGTTCTCATTGGGTTCTATATGAGCGCAAAGTTTACATGAATTAATTAAGCAATGACACAGTCAAGTTACTGTAGGATTATCAATATCAGTATGATAGATACTTTTTATTGTTAAAAGCAACTACTTTAAATACAAGGGATTGAAATATGCCATAATTCACTTCTACTTCTATATATTACCAAATAATTACTATTAATTATTATTAATAAATACCAAATAATTTGCCAAACAAGGCATTTATTTTTGAAGCCTGTACACCATATTCCAAAGTTGCAATACAAATATTTTGGATTGTGCTCACAACACACTGAATTCAACAGCATTAAAAAGCCAGCCAACATTGCTCAATGCTCAAAAGACTGACTTTGGGGAGAGCACCCGAAGTAAAACAATAACCCACTATGAAAAATGAATTAACTGAAAAAAAAAAAACAGATTAATTGTGTCTACTTAAAATGATTACACAAAGTCACAAATATACCCTATTATAAACAAATCCATTTCCCGTTTTGTACCTGCCACCAGTAAATATCAGTTCTTCCTGTGTGAATCTTTGAATTTCATGTCTTCGTCTGACTGTCTAAGTTTGAAAGTTAATCTAAGCAGTTAAAATGCCAAACTGTCATGCTGGACAGTGTTTGGCTGACAGGCAGATTTGTCATTGTGCCTGTAGCCATGCAGCCTCGGATACCCTGATGGATTGTTGGACAGAAGGCCAAGGCGGTGGTCTGGGGAACCCCTCCCCACCACCAACTCTACATCACACTTTGCATGTTGTCTTTTGGCTCTACCTCTCTTCTCACCACCCTAGCTTTGCCCTCTCCCTTTTTATCCTTAAAGAAACAAACATGGTTTTCTCCTTCACCTCTTTTTAATCCTCATTCTTTTGCTTTCTCACCTCCTCTACTCTTCCCCTGGTCTCCGCAGCCTGAAAAGAATTGAAAGCAACATCATTTTGCCTCCTAGTCTCATCACCTCCCCCTTTTTCC
Source organism: Morone saxatilis (assembly GCF_004916995.1). Lineage (NCBI taxonomy): Eukaryota > Metazoa > Chordata > Actinopteri > Moronidae > Morone > Morone saxatilis. The sequence goes on along the minus strand of NW_023339763.1, from coordinate 5,624,765 downwards.
TCTTTTGTCCCTTCACCTCTTTTTTTCTTCTTTAATTCCTGCTCTGAGCTGGGCAGAAGACAATAAGGGCTATGTCAACCTCTCCATGCCTCCCTGCCCTGAAGTGGATACTGAAAAGCAGCCTGGATTCTCCTTTCTGCTCTGACACTTTATGAGGACTTGTGCTCTTCTCTCGTCTCTCTGCCCTTTATAATCTTATTCTCTTCTCGTCTTCCTCGTCCTCTTTTTCATTATTGTTGCAAATAAATACAACAGACAAAAAGACTGAATGCATCATCACATCTCCTATTCAGCCCGTCCTTCAGTTCGATTTGATTCAATGAAACTGGATTTTTTTTATTGAGTTTCTGTATTTCAAATGTAAATTATATAAAACAACCAAACTCATTCAGTCATCAATAATTCCAATGATAAAAAATTAACACTAAGGGGCACTACTTCAAAGAATGACTTTGACTCTGACTTTTCAAGGCTTTTGTTTTTAGACTCAAACCACAGCAGCTCAAATGTGTCTACATTTAAAACAAATTTGTTTCTACTCTTCACTCTGTATTGGTCTGTAGCTCTGCAGAATGGAGAGCTTACAAAGAGTTTTTCACAATAAGCCAGAGATTTTAGAATATTCCTCAGCAGTGTGAATACGTCTGTAAGCAGCATGTCAGCAAAAATACCATTATTGACACACCACCAGTTCTTGTCAATTTTAATGTCAAATCAATTCTGTTGGCTTTCAGAGCTGTGATCAATGCTTTCCTTAAAACCCTATTGTCTTTACTTTAAAGTGCTTTCAGTCTAAGCTCTGATGATGGTTGAGAGTTTTGACCAACCAAACCCCCTGCTGCTTTCCTCATCAATGAAAAATACCCAGATACACTGCAATGAGTAAGTGGCAGTAATGGCAGTAAACGTTGCAAACACCACCAACGTTGATGTTCATTAAAAGTGAAAGTGTTCGACCATCTATCTTTGCGTCATTCCACTTTTTTGTCCTCCCCTATCTGAGGACTCCGTATCTCCTGAAGCCTAAACCTCATTAGTCCCCCTGGAGGATAGATGAGGTTCAGAAAAGTTAGATGAGCTTGTGAGCCTGAGATAGAGAGACAAGGTTTAAACGTTGAATGGATGCCAGCTTGTTGAAAGTCAGTGTAAATATTGTATATACAGACTTATATACCTGCTTTGTTTTGGTTTTGTAACTCTGACTCAAAGCAATTCTAGAACAGCTAAATCCATATGAAAGAAAAGTCAATACAGACTTTAAATTAGACTAATAAAATATGGAGAAAGCTTAAACCACATTTAAGCTGATTGGACACATTCTGAAAGGTCAGTGTTGTGGCATGAAATCCAATCTGTGCCTTACCCTCAAGGTAGCTCTACTGGAAGTTTTGCTGTCATCACTCACTTTGTAGGAAAACAAGATGCTGCAAAATGATTCTGCCAGCGAAATGCTCGTTCAGACAGAATCATGTAGCTCTAGCGTGAAACAACCTTAAACTTGCTCAGATGAAGAAAACGAGTGTTTTCATCCATTTCAATGATTAGGGTCAGCTGGAAACGCTGGATAAATTGAGTGTAAGTGGGTTTAACTACCACTGCACCCACGCGTCTCTCTCCTCCTTCTCTCTCTCGGTCTCTCCCTTCTCTGTCTCTGTCTCTGCTCTCTCTCTCCCTCTCCCCATCATATGTCACAACTTGTCAGTTCTGCTTTGATTTTATTTCTCGGCGATGGGAACAAATTGACGAATCCTACTTTACTGAATCCCTGCATTGTTCACTGGCCATGGAGCATACAGAGATTTTTCTTTTAACCTTTATTCATCCAGCAACGGTTGACTAAGCATATATGCTCTGTTTTTACTTTATATGAGCTTTTCATTTTCTTTTAAATAGGGATGATATCACTTTTTAAGAACTCTCTGATTCTTCTCATCCATCTTCACTTTAATCTGTCTTGTCACACACAGTTCCCACCCTCCATATATGCACATATATTTGCACAATGACGCAGTGTGGGTCAAACTTGGCTTGTATCACTGGGGCAGAAAGTTGTCCTGGCACTGGTCGAGTTCACAGATGGTTCACTGCGAGCTATGAATATGCTGACATGAATATACAGGAGGAGACTGTAAACCCAAAGGAACAAGGTCGACAAAACATACAACACCTGCTCAGACAACCAAAAAATGCAACAGTCACACACATATTTGTTAAGAGAGGTGAATGCATCAGAGACAGAAAACAATATGTCCCATGGTAACACGCTACAAGCTAATCTCCCTACACATGATACAACTGTTATTGGCTTATCCATGACAATGAAAAGGGAATACATCAGAGGTTTCCTTGTGGTGCAGCGATAACAACTTGTTCCCTCATCAGACATAATAGAGATTATTTTTATTTTTAAGCAGCGCAATTTAAACCAGTAATGTTGGCGCAGCTGCTGACATAGTTCTCTTCTTTCAAACCTTACAGTCTGTCCCAAAGCTTCCATGACACATTCTTTGGTAGGTCATCTCTAAAAGGTTGGGAGTGGAATAAAAGGGTTGCTTAGCAGTTCAATCATAGGTGGGAAACTGCTAAACCTGAAGGAGATTCATACCAGTCGCTGCAGGAGGGCACAGGCTATATTACCCACCTACGTCATAACTCATTCACACTGTTACCATCTGGGCAGCATCACTGTAGCATGAAGTGGTCACTACTCAACTCAGAGACTATTTTAACCCATATGTGGTGTTATGATCATTGGCAATATTTTTTTAAGTGTTACATTTGTGCATCAGACAGTTGGTTGCAGTAAATGATGGGTGTACAATGTTAAGGGATTTGGCACCAGAGACCATGGTTAAAATCCTGAATCCTGATTGTGGTTAGGTTGACGCAACAAAAACACCTTGAGTCAGGTTAGCCAAACATTTGTTTTTGGTTAAATGAGACACTGTGTGTATTTTGCTTCAAGTTGGTGTGGACTTCACACTATATATACACTGTATTTAACCAAGACAATGATCCTCCCACAGTATCAACATTTAGTGATCTGCCAGATATATGTAACACAGGTGACACATCTAATTTGCTGTTGCAAATTACTCTTATTTAGTGTCTAGAGACTGCAGATGATAATTATCTATTTGGCTAAAACATAATAATGATGTGTATTCATAGAGTAAATAAATAATTTCTACAATTGATTGCACTTTGTCACACTCTCACATCTTCCATTTTTTCTAAAGCGAACACATTGATGCCTTAGTACTCTGTTATCAGTCTCTTCTGAGTCTTTTCAAACCTCTCTGCCATCACAATAATTTGAAAGAAGCTATAATCACATAAACATTCGGCACATAGGCGGTTTAAAGAGCATTTTCTCTCCATTTCCTTCTTATTCCTCTGTTATTATCTTTCTTTCGGCTTTTAATGCACAACGGGGTGCAATAAATCGTCATTAAAATTATACAAATCACTGTTTTATATGTTTCCCTCTTTGATGTCACAAAATAAAGGGAATAATGAGGAAAAATTGAATGTGGGAGCATGGATTGGTTGGACGTAGGAGGTATAAATAGGAGGGATATGTAAAGAAGGTAAGAGCAGGAAGGAAGGAAAGAGTAATGATTAGTGTGATTATTTGGTTTGCCTGTTGTACACATGGCTGAACAAGAGCTGAGTACTGAGGCAGAAATTATACAAGAACAGAATCTTTAACCTCACAATCTCTGATGGTGCTGCATTCACCCTGCACACAGTAGTTATAGCAGCGGTTCCCCACAACAAACCCAGTCACATGTTATGTTGTTGAACTCATGAAACTCATATACTTATTTATAGTGTCCATTTTAGGTTCAGCAAGGAACAACAAATTATCATGCTATCTTTGAAAAGCATCTGCATACTCCAAGCTGTACAATATTTACTTGTAAGGCAAGTTTTCAGCCAGGAACCTTCCTCAAGCATCAACAAGAACCAAGAAAACACAATAATATGTAGGCATAGACAATCACTTCATTGTAATGGGAATAGTGTGAGTGATAGATAAGCTTCAACTGGAGACTGGAGTGCAAAGATAAATGACAGCGCTATGCAATCAAAACACATAATACAGTGACACAAAGCAACAGATGCTCTTCCTGTTATTATACTCCTGAGTTCCAGTGGCTCTTTGTAAATACTGCACAATAGCCAATATGTTTTAAAAAGCGCTGATCAATTATACGGTTTTGATCTTTCAAACCCAAATGAAGAAATTACTTCAAAATCTAGCATATTAAAAATTAGTTAATGTTTTTTTTAATTTGTATCTACGAAATGTGGAGACACCATTAACATGTACAGGCTAATTGTAATGCTACTGACGCTAGTGAAAATTGCTACATATGACACAAGTGTTTAGCTTGCAGCTCACAGTAACAATGCCACGGTTGCTCCAGAAAGGTTTTTCACACTAAAGCAGGTATTATACTTTCTGTGCCCACGACGGTCCCCCTGACTTTTTGTCATCAGAGAGTGTACGCATAGGTTCTGTGTGGTTCGTGTACTGCCAATTTTGACTGTCCGCACAGTCAAGCAGACTCCAGAAAGTATAAACAGAACTACACTACACTGTCCGTGTATACATCTGCTTGGGAGTATATTCAGGCCTTAAGGATGAAGAATCAGTGTGCAACTTCCAGGGTTTGCATGAGACACATTTTGGTTACACTTTTGGGGCCAATAAAGCTCCAGAAAATATCATAGCTAACTTACTTGGCTGACTTGGTCTGCAGAGATACAGAAGGCTGAAAGACTCTCCACGATTTGACAGTCACTTTAGTCATTTTTGTCAAATGTTTAAAAAAAAAGCATGAAAATGGAGATTATACATTTATTTTCCACAAGAGATGCCAACATTTTGGAGCATGTTGCATTAATTGTCTCTGAGTCACAACATGTATTTGGATCTCACCATTGGAAAAGCTAATAATTTCTGGCAAGAGCTTCTTTGGGGACTTTTTCTTATGGGTGTCATTTTAATTAGTTTAACACTAAGGTTGGAGTGGACGAGATCATTGAAAGAGATTAAACAGTAAAAAAAATGCTGTGTCTCAGTGTTCCATTACTTTTTGCTACATCCATAAGTAACAGTGAAATACGTCTTCAGGCAGTGCTTCACGGTCTTATTTTTAAAGCAATTTCTAGTAGACCATATCTTCTTCATAGGACCCAGACAGTGCTATTGTGTGTAAAGCTGGCAGATACCCTAAAAAAAGGATAGAGTCCTGAAAAGCTGCTAACCTAATGGGTCGGAAAACAAATAAACAGCCATGAGGTGAGAGGGGGCATAAAAATGAATGAATTCTTTGCAGAGGTCACTTTATGTCTGTTTGTGGGTCTGTGCGCGTGTGTCTGTATGTGTGCATGTGTCAGTTAATGAACCCCATAGAGCTGAAGTGGGAAGCCCCACCACTCTTTTACAAGATCATTTTACAGCCACAGTGAATCTCCAAGAAAGCCATCAGTGTGTGTCTGAGTGTGTGTGTAAAGGCATATGTGTGCTACTTGATTTATATGCCTCTGTGGGTGTGTGAGTATGTGTGTGTGAATATGTGTGACCTGAGACAGTGCCCTCCCATTTTACTGTGTGCACTGGCGCTTTCAAACCAAAATAGAAAAGGACAAAATGAAGTACAACAACCCTAAAACAGGGCGGCAGTAAGTCAGATGGTGACAAGCTGCACTAAAATACTATCACTGCTGTCCGATGGAAACCTCCTAACTCTAGTGTTGGTGGATTACCTCAATCAATATGAAGCATGGTGGAAGATTGTTGAGTTTAGTAATGCAAGTCCTTCAAACCACTTTAAAAGCCAAAGTCAAACTGAAAGATTAGATAACTACAGAAAGGTTCTCAACATGGAGGTTCACTAAATGTGCTCTTGGGTAATAATGATAAAATATCTCACAACCCAGCAAGATAAAGAGAGAGATCATAAAAAACAAACAATGGTGGGGCTAGCGAACATAATGTTAGATTATACTACAGTCAGCCAATGGATTATTATGACAATGCAGAGCAATGCAGTTATTACATTTGGAAAACATCATTTGAACAATGTTTTACCTTTGTTCAAGTAATTTATGTTGGACTTTTTTCCTGCTAGATTCCATTGTCTGGTCATTATGGTCTTGCATAAGCTGTTTGTACTACACACTGTGTCCATATAGTTAATAAATCCAAATCTGAAAATTCAATACATTTTAAGACACTAAATTATTTTTTTGGCAATTATTTAAATCATGTTAGATGGCTTCACTTGTTAATTACATACTGCGGTCATTTTCTAGCGGATGTCTGATACGACATAATTGTCTGCAGCAGATGCGAAGGAGGGACAAAAAGAGGCACAGAGGCATGGAGAAAAGCACCTTGAGTCCTTTAAAGATGAAAACTACTAATGCATATCCAGAGCATGAATACAACATTATCTAGCTGAAAAACACTTCAGTTGCCGTGCTTTTCTCCACTTCCTTCATCCAGTGCTTGGAAATGCTATTTTAGAGTTTTTAAACTGTTTTCTTAGTACTGCAGTGCTTTACATTCACACAGTCACACACACCTGGGTTTGTCCAGTGGCTTCACTGCAGCAGTTGGAGGTAGAGTACGTTGCTCAAGGGTACTTGATGGGAGTTTTAAAAAAATGTTTTAAACTGAACTGGCACATAATATGCTCACAAACTCAAATCTCTCACCCTCAAGAGATTCTTTTTTTAGTCTACCACTGTTATCAAAGTTGATAACAGCAGCAATAAAATACACTGAATTCTGCACCTTACACCCACAATGTATGTGCCTCGCAGCTTTCTTCCTGCTACATCTGTATTCCTGAATTGAAGCACTTTGACTATGGTTATGATTATGATGCACAACATCACTCATAGCTACACTGCAGAGTAACCTCAAGAGCATTTTCACTTTTATACAACCGTCCACATTAATATATACAGTACACAGTTCACTCTGTAAAGGGTTAAATAGCTGTGTAGTTGTTGAATGTATGACATGCCACCATCTGAGGTAAAAATATAAGCACGTCAAATCATTGCTTGGAGCATTTCACCTTGAAAGTACTGAATAAAATGTTGGAGTCACACACGCCTCAACACTAACCTTTATTTACATTTTGACACACGTTTCGTCATTATAGTAACAACAATAAGCACGTGGTTAATGTAAGTGAAACAGTCTTGGTTAGGTTTAGGAGAAGATAATGGTTAGGGTTCAAATAAGTAGAGTTACGTCAGTTAAGTGACGTATGTAAATTGCGTTAAATAGTGTTTTTTCAGAGCAATGAGCCTTCAGAGCAATCAGTGTTTGTTTTTGGAATAACAGGCTGTCAGACAAACAGGCTTTCAGTCCAATGGGACTATTGGGGTTTCATAATAATGGGCCGCCAGAACAATGGAATGGCACCTAAGGAACGAGGATAAGGTTGAATCCCAAAGCTAACTAGCTGACTCATAGCAAAAAAAAAAACTTCCTGTTTACATTCCCCAAAACGTCCAAGTGTTCCTGATATTTTTTTCTGCATCTAGAGTATGTTCTCTATCCATATTATCGCAATTGTCGCAATATCACAAGAAATCCAACACCTGGACTGTTGTTGAATGTCATCCTGTCGCCTATGTATCTCCTGACAATTTCTCCTGCAAGCTACCTGATAAAACATAAAGGTCACGCAAGTAATGTTAAAAAATGATCTGGTAAAAGGCAATCCCTGCTCCTCAGCGCCCTTCAACGTTACTTAGAAAGTCTTTGATAACTTTCAAAGAAAGTTTTTTGTTGGCAGGTGGAGGCGAACAATTAAAGAGGCACCAGGATGAAAAATTTGGAGGTCATGTTTAGATATTAGTGCTCTGCTGTGTTGATCAGGAAAGACGAGGCAAACTTCAATTAATTGTGAGGTTGTTGTTTTTTTATTTGTGAGAGGCACAGGAGAGAAACAGGTAGAAAGAAAGGAAAGAAATTATATGAAAGAAGGCGGAGATGGAGAAAGATCTGTGAGAGAAAGTGAAAAACTTAGTCAAGCGTTTACTGAACCCGGAGGTGTATAATGTTGCCATGACAACGTTAACTTTCCCTAATGAAGCAGAGTAGTTGTCAATATTCCCTTTCGGCAGAGTGGGACAAACGGGGATGAGCCTGCAGCTGCTGACAGATGGCAAGTTGTGCTGAGTCTCTCTGTAGTGCTGCTGCCCATGATGAGAGCTTCCATGAGTGAAGAGGTTTCAATTAAAGCAGGTTTGATTATCTTAAAAAGTTGCTCAGGGAAATATATAGTAAGCAACAAAACCTGTTCCCTTTGTTTCTCCTGGAAGACATTTCCTGTTCCATGACTTCTTAAAGAGATTTAAAAGTATGATGTGAAACATCTCTATGTGGGCAGTTTGAGAGTTGTTTTCTTTTCTATGACTCGTCATTAAAAAAACCTGCTTTTTTCGATTCCTTCACAAAATATAGAGGATTTTTTTTTTGTGTGTGTTGTGCAGCTTGATTTCCTATATGTTCTCTGATTTTTACCCCAGGCATGGAGAAGCTCACTCCATACTCCTTCACAAAATTTAGGACGCAGAACCTTCTACTTATGTGTGCTGTACCTAAATTTCCTCTTTTTTTTAAATTTTTCACTCCAATGTTTCTTATAATAATGGTAAAGCTCATCTTCTCTTGACTAACTAACATGGTTTGTAAAGGCCCACAAACTTTTCTTTTTTCCCTTTTCTGTTTTAAGTGAGCTATATTTGATGGAGCTTGATCACTGTTTTTTTCTTTTCTGTTATTTTCCACTTTGATGTTTTTTACAGTTCATTACACCTGCTCACATGATTTGGAAGTAAAATGTAGTAGGATGTATGTGTGTGATGCAGCTTGGTTATGTATTTTTATTTTTTTGCCATATGAAAAAGCCTTGATATGAAACATTTCCTTTAATGTGTAAATCAGATTATTTTCTTATTAGTCAGAGAAATGCTGAATTCTCTACATTTCCTCATATGATTTGGAAGTGTGATGTGGGACCATTGCTTCTGCGTGCGATGCAGCTTGATTTCTGAACTGATCAGGATTTTAGATGCCTTGGATCTAAGCCAGGCCAAGTGTGTTGTATCAGTCAAAATTCACTTCACATTTTAGCAACACTTGCAGACACTACATGAAGAAATGTCAGGAAGCTGAGCATTCATCAACCAGAGCTACTAGCCTTGCAGTGACATTATCCTCAGCATCTCGTGGAAACACATCAGCTATCCGAGATGGAAGCGGTTCACTGGTGCTGTTGGATTTGATGAACGTCACATGGTACAGCACAGCAGCTCCTTTGTTCCACTGAAATGACCATTCAGATATAATGAGTTTAACAAGAATGTCTGTTCCATCTTTTCATATTCTGTGATTATATCCTCATGCATATTCATTTCCTATGAGGACACAAGTTGAATAAGGTGACACTGGCTCCTCGCTTTCATCTGTTCATTAAGCTACAGTGGTATCTGTTTCCCTTAACTATGAAATATTACCTCTTTTTTGTCATAAATTAATCATACTCCTTTATTATTATTGTTTTTCTTCTATTCTCAGATTTTTCCTGCAGTATCATTATGAATGAGAGCCGTTTCTTTTTTCTTCAGCAATATTAAATCTATGCAATGAGACAGTTAATAAGTATGACTGTTATTAATCTAACTTGTTAGGGACGGTGGACATTTCATCTGCCAAAATCGAATTGTAATTGCTCTATTAAAATTCTGTCATCGGAATACATCAAGCAGTATTTTATAGTAATTACATTATAACCACAAAAAAGTGTGGCACAGCAGATTTTTAATTTACTGTGATGTCTTTCTGCTGGTCGCAAAATTACGATTGACAGTCCGACTGTACAGACAGAGGCAGTCATCATTCCAAAGTGAAATGCGACACTGGATGAAAGGTATTACCTTTATGACTGCCTTAAACATGAGGTGAATATTTGATTTAATTCACTGCTTTAAAAAAATCCTGGTTCTTGTTTGAACTATTTGCTTAGGTTTATTAAACTTTAGTGATTGTACACTGAGGAGTTATGTCCTAATGTATGTTTCTTTGTTATCCTTATTTATGATAATCTGTGCATCAACACTTAGTAGTTCAGGCCCTTTGGTACTGAAAAAAAAGCTACATTTTATTTCAATTCTGTTTGAGGTTCAAACTGGCTTGTTTTAAATAAACTAAGGTGTTGTAAACATTAAGTCTCTGACAGGGAACTTGTTCAAATTACATATATGGTTACTTAGCCACATGGACCTGTGGTGCAAAATGAAAATTAAGTTTATTTTGGTGACTTACAGTTGAAGTATTTTAAACTAACAGCCCTTGTAATGTATTTTTGCTGGCTGTAAGATTGAGCTTGCAAAGTCTATAAAGACTGATGGATCAGGGCTTTAAGAGTGCACGCTGCACAATGACATGATTAAGGGAATGGCATTATCAGCAGACTAAAATGCAATAAACATCACCCTCATCCCACACAAGACATGCCATACAGTCAGAGCACGTAGTCAAAATACTGCTGCCTGATATGCTGGTCCATGGAGCGAATGTTATAAAACTGCTGCTGAGAGTTGACGTGCATCAAGGTGCAAGATGCCACGGATGTTTGTGCTTACATTGACAACATAGGGTGCAGTTGTTTACACTTGACATCGTGTCCATCATGTTGCTCAGCATGCGTTTGTGCAATTTGAATAAATGCATAAATTTTTTTAAAGACTTCACTAAAAGGTTAATCAAATGCGACAAACACCATCTGAGGGGCGCTCTATCTGCTCGATGTTCACAATTAGGATGTATACTGAAACATTTCAGTAATGACGGCCCATTACTGAAATGTTCTTCTGCAGTCACATTTATAATACAGTTTAGAGACATTTTGCTGACATTTTTCATCTTCTAAAAGCTGAATTACAGCAACTCATTTAAACGTGGTAACATGCTATTTGACTGTCAACATGACAGCCCTTTGTTAATTTTAACTTTCTTTGTTGTCACTCATTTTAAATGTAAAGCGATTTCACAGCAAAGCTGTTGTCATTAACCTGGATTTTTTGTTTATTTTGTCTGATGTCGTGATCATAAAAAAGTAATGATATACACACATGGATTTTACACTTTAAAGCTGCCCTGCCAAAAATAGATACGGCATGTAAATAGCAGCCGGTTGTATCTTTCAGCCACAATAGAGCTGGAATGCGACACAGAATGCTGCATACATTGCTGTGACACACCAGTCCATATTGCGTATTCCCAGGTTGGTTGTATTCTTACTATATATAACCACAGCGGACGTCACTTGCAAGCAGAGGTCTTCATGAGTTTACTTGGTATCAGACTTGAAACCTTGAAAGAGGTAAAGTTGGGCCTCGCTGTATTGCCATTGTTTTCTGTTAAGACCTTGCAAGCAGACTGAGACCTCATTTCTCTATATGGTGGTTGTTTGGATTAAATGATGCCAAATACTTTAACGTTTACACACATACAGTAATCGACCAAGCAAGTTATATGGGAACACAACCACCCCAGACTGTAGCACTTCCTGACACTTTGTATATTGGTTGATGGGGGCCATTATCCCTCCAAACTTTAAGGGTCCATGACCTCACTTTATATTTACAACTGGAGCAGATTTTAGAAAACAGGCACAAAAGATTCCATTTTCTCTTACAAAATGGAATTACCATGAGCTTATAGCAGAATCAGAGGTACACAACAGCCGGATGGGGGACACTTTTGATTACTCGCTTCCACTTTAAAATTGTGTTATTTGCATACAGCTTAGACTCAAAGTGCAGGATAACAGCATTTCAAGGAACATTTGATAGCACAAAAGTCCGAGAAATGAGGGGGTGAGAGTAGAATTTATGGATTTACACACACAAATCTCCACACCAAGGCATCCACTATTATGCTGAAAAACTTGAAAAATACTGTATGCTGGCACTATCACAGAAACACAAATGCAGTACACACTGACATGCACTCAGTCACAACAACCACACGAACACAGCAGCCTCCCTCCTGGCTGGATTATTGGCTGGCTTATAATGCAAGCCGCTGATTTATGGTGTAATCTAGTTCAAGGAGGGAGAGCTTCTCATACTAAGAGGCAGAAAGACCAGCGCCGACCTTTGGTGTCCTGCTCAGCAGTCAACAAACTCTCAGTACTGGGAGGACAAGACTGAATTAGAATGAACTGTGCGGTTGAATAACGAAATGTGGACAGATTTAATTCACTACCTGGTTAGAATGATGATGGAAAGAGAGGTGGTGCTGTGTCTTCTTTATAAAAAGAATGAGTCTAATTATCCTGTTATCAACAACAGCAGAGACTCGAGAGATGCAAACCGTTTTATCCACTTGGAAACATGTTGAATTTCATGGCAATCTGCCTTTATGAGATTTTCTGTACAAAGCTGATATTTTGTGCTTGAGGTTGGGGCTAGAGGCTTGAAATGAACTAGTTTGTATGTTGTACGTCTGAAGGCAAAAGTGTTAATAGCTATTCTGAAGTGCCACACTTGAAGTAAGGAGAAAAGTCGTCAATCATGGCATTCAAATAATGGTGCACCCTTTTGGTAAATTTTTTATTTGGCCAAGAGCTTTTAAAAAAAAAAAAAAAAGAGCTTGAAAGAGAAGGTAAAAATTCTGCCTACTTTCTGACCACACAATCGAATCGTCCATGGTTGTTGGATTTTCTGTTTTGGAAATGCCCTTGCCAATTCTGATGTTGGAAAAGCATCGAAGCAGGAGTTTAAGATGCTGTCCGAACTGCTGACAAGCTCTTTGGTTGAAGCCTGATGATCCCATAAAAGAGTCCAAATGAAGAATGGGCTGATCCTCTACGTAATATGAATATGCGTAGCCAATTTGTGCACAAGTGATTAGTCTGGCCTGATGGTGGTGATAGAGGACAGCTAAGAGGGTTACCAAAAACAATCCCCAGGTGCCTGAATATTCACTGACAATTCTAAATTTGTTGGCTGTTCATTTTGGAGATACATTGTCAAGAACAGAAGTCAAATCTTTAAGTGTTAATGCTGATAATCCAGATAACGGAGAGGTTACTAGATCACATCTGTTGGATACTATTTATACCCACATTTTGGCCAGCAGCTGTTGAGATAGTATCGTGCCCTGAACCAAAGTGGTGAACAGACAGATTGACAGACAGACTGACCGGCAGTGTGGTAAACACTATCTCCAAATTGTTGTTCCAACTTAAACAGATTTGTGCATTTGTCTAAAATGTATTGGACTTGGAAGTGCCTAAAGATAATGCAGTTGGAAGCTGCAATTTGTAAATGGTTGTTTTTCTGGAAATACAACTGTAAATATTGCAACCTCCTCCTCTTCCCGCTGTAAGCGTGTTTCCGAAACTCTCCACATATTATGCTGCTTCCTCTGCTATTCAATTACCCTCACATATGAGCTTTAGTCTGTTTATCCATGTTTAACTCTACAACGCCTCCCTCAGAGAGTCAGACACCCCCTCTCTGTAATCTGACCCAAACACGGACAATCTTTTTTGCACTGTTTGCACATTAAACTGTAAACTTGATCTTTTATATACCTTTTATATATATAGTTATACTGCGGTATTAGTACTGTTACTGTAGTACT